>NW_015165894.1:68281-77240 GCF_001447785.1 Gekko japonicus
CTGTCGGTCACGGATGGGTTGCGCTGGCTTCCTCTTGGCCGATCTGCAGGCCCTCGCTATGTGCCCCCGTCGTCCGCACGCTCGGCACTCCAAATCTCGCGCCCAACAGGATTCTCGTTGGTGCTTCCCACCACATCCGGAGCAGGTCGTGCTGGCTGCTGTCTTCTGTTGGGTCCGCTTGTCTCGAACCGCGTTGATATCTTCATGCGCATCAACGCCCTCGCCCTCCTGTGACTGGGAGTGCACTTTCAGCTCTGCTTGCGCTAGTCGTTGCCGGACTTCTTTCGTCGACTTGTCTGCCGCCTCTGCCGCGACAGCCTCCTCGTAGGCCACGGCCCAGGTCAGGGTGGTCTTTGCGAACAGGCGTTGTTGAAGTCTCTCGTCCCGCAGGCCACACACGAGCCGGTCTCTGAGCGCGACTTCTACGTCCGGAAAGTTGCACGGCCTTGCTGCCTTCCGAAGGGCCACCACAAAATCCGCGATGGTCTCCGTCGCCTCTTGGCTCTGCTTGTAAAAGGCGTGCCTGCAGGCTATTTCAGAAGGCTGCGGAGAAAAATGCGCCTTCAGCTTTTTCGTGATTTCAGCATAGGAGACGGTTTTCATATCTGTATGTCGAAGGTCCCTTTCCCGCAGGAACTCAGGAGGCAAGCTCGCTTCTTGGCCTCGTCCGTAATGTCATGGGTTTCCAGATGAAACTCGAACCGAGAAAGGTAGGAGTCCCAGTCTTCAGATGATGGTTCGAACGACTCGAACTTCTGGCTTCCAGCCATCAGGGAAGACTTGGGCACCGGAGCTGGTGGCGCCTCCGCCTGATCGGCTGCTGTGCTCTGCTCGCTTTCTTCCGAGTCCGAAGTGTGGATGTTTGCAGGGCTGCCTACAACCAATTGTTAGATCGCGCTAACAAAGGACTCGTGGAGTGATTTCAGCAGTGATTCAGCTTTAATCAGAAGTAACAAACAAGCACTCAAACGCATGAGAAACCAGAACAGGGCACAACACGGGAGCTGGGCTCCTTTTAAACATACCGGGCTAATATAGCCACTCCCACTATGTACAATAACAACCAATTAGATTGCAGGGATAAAGGCGAATCAGAGTTCTTCCCGCTCAGGGAACAGTTCCTTTGTGATTGGTCGCTGTTTCGAAGCGACCAATAGCTTTTGGGCTAGATGGAGCCTTGGCTGGCTTGAAGCTTAACATAGGAGGTGGATTAGCTGATTCATTATATCCAGACAGTACATAACAGTGACTGTCTGAAACAGGAGGCATGATGTAACAGCCAGGCAGTTATGTGCTGGCCAGGAAGGGCTGCCTAGTAAGGAGTAGTAAGGAGAACACGTTGAGGCTGAGGGTGTGCCAACAACAAATGGGCTACCACCAAATCCTCCATGAAGGGAGGGAAAACAAAGCTGGGCGGGGGACTCAGGATGAGGAGGCCATCCAGGGCAGTGTCCCGCTGGGAATTTTCCCATTAATGGCCAGACAGCCTCCAAGTTGTAGTCTGGCATTTCAATCACTACACCACAAAGTTGCTCACACTGGTATATATGAAAAGCTATGGGGAGGTGACTGGCTTCCAAATGTAAGAGTGGGACTAAACAGCAGTCTGGTACAAAGAAAGCATTCAGATGGTGCACTCTCTTACTGTGTTCAGCAAGGAAGCAGGAACAGGAAGCAAGAAGCAGTACAGAGCCAGTTGCCCATGAGCCAGATAGGAGCCCTTCAGGGGCTGGATCTGGCCTGCGGGCTGTATGTTCGACACCCCTGCTTTAAGTAGTAACCTATATTTATTCGGTTCGTTACTATATCTGCTGCCAGGCAGCTGGTTGGTGGGGGAAAACTCACCCCCAAACAGGGACATCATTCCAGGTGACATCATCACATTGGTGATGCTGCCAGGCCTCTGGTTGGTGGGGGAAAAACCACCCCCAAACAGGGACGTCATTCCAGGTGACATCATCACATTGGTGATGTTGTGTGGCGAAGCTCTGGGTTTTGGGCAAACTCTATGGTTTTGAAGGCAAAAAACCCATAGAGTTTTGTCCAAAACCCAAAGTGTTCTGCATGACATTGGCCAGTGCGATGATGTCACTTCTGGGTGATGTCATTGTACTGGGGACATTGCATGCGATTTCCTGCCCACACCTGGCATGCCCCCCAAATCGCACCACAATGGTGAGGGGACCTGAAAACCCTATTTGTTACTCTGTAAAGTCTGTATGGTCAAAGCAATTGTATTCCCGAGGCTTCCAGTACGGCGCGTCGACGGGAGGACGCTCAGAGCTTCGAGCTCCGAGCTGCCCGTCCCGCCTTCATTTTTGTTTGAGCCTCCCGAATCTCAGGAGAGCTCGACCAGCCCCCCGGGGGAGGGGGCTGGAGCAGGGGGGCGCTTTTCTGGCCCCTCCCGCAGACGGCAACACGGGGGGATGACCAGGACTGCCCCGAAGCCGGGCAAAGGACCAGGAGAGGAACATGGCTGCCATGTTCCCAGAGACGCTGCCAGCCATTTTAAACCACCAGGAGTTTTAGAGCTGTAGAATACAAGCAACACAGAAGTTAAAGTGTCAGAAGAATGAGGTGAGAAAAGATGAAAAATCCCCCCAAAAAATATGTTCCAGTACGAGAAATAGAGCGGCCGTGAAATTTAAAGGGACATAAGAGTATCGCGCTATACTAGTGGGGGAAGGGAAGAAACTGGTGTTCCTACATTATGTTGGTTCTGGCAAAGGAGAACAACGGTGAGGTGACTGTATCTATGATTGTGGTTGGAATCAGCAAGAGCGTTTTGATATGGAAGAGGATGTGACTGACGAGAATGCGGAAGCTGGAGAAACATCAATTGAACAGTTTTTAGAGCTGTGAGAGAGGCGGTGAAAAGGGGTTGTGAAGAGGCATGTGCTGAGATAAGGAAGAAATATAACATACAAGTAGAGACAGAGGAAAAGGAAAAGCAGGAGCAAGTTTTGGTGAAGGAGGCTTCAGAAGATGGGCAAAATAAGAATGATGAATATGTCAAGGAGGAAAATCTGGGGAAGATACAGACGGATAAGCATGTGGAAGTGACAGTCTTGCCATTAGAAGTAGAAAGAAAGAACCTAAATAAAGAATTGCAAGGTGTTGAAGTAGGATTGCTAAAAGATAATAGACAATGCTTGAAAATGAAAAGAGAGAGAGAGAAAAGGATTAAAAGAAGGAAACGGCGAGCGTGGAAATTCAAGAGAGATAATAGATTCTGGACAATGGAATGGATGAAAATCAGAGAGGAGAGGCGCAAGAACTGTGGAACATTCAAAGAGCGTAGACACATAGACATGCTGAGGCAAAAAAATAGACTGCGGATGTTTAAAAGGAAGAACAAGCCATACAAAAGGATAAGAAGAAATAGTCTTCTTTGGATATAAGATGGAAAATTGACCTTAAAACCTGCTTATTTATGTATTTATTTATGTTATTTATGTATTTATTTATGTTAGAGGTAAAGGTGTTAAGATAAAAGGTGATGGGAATATTAGGGTGGATTAATCATGTTTAATTATATTGGATTACCGTGATTGAAAATTAACTTGGGGATTAAATATTTTTGAGTAATAAAAATAAGAATTTATAAATTAAAATTGCGTAAGCTAGAATTTAAAGACTACCAATGAATTGAGATAAAAATGAAATATTTAAATATTTAAATGCAAAAATTGATAGGGTTTTATAATTATATTTTTAAAAATGATGAAATGATAAATTAAGGGGAAGGAATCATTAATATAATAGGAGAGGTGTGAATATGTGGTTGCATATTTTGGCAATTTTTCGGGGTAATGGAAAGTTAAACTGATCTAATAATATATGTGTTTATGTGTTTGTATTGATATATGTTGTCATGAATTCATTGTGATTTGGAGGTATATGGGGGGGGGGGGGGGACAACAAAAATGTTAGGGATATTGAATAATTTGATCAAGTTTAAATGTTGTATGGTGATATGGTGGTTGAAAATTATGTTGATAATGGTTAGAAGGATTGGTGGAGGTATAAGTAGGTTGCAAATTATTTTTGACAATGGCTTAGAGTGTATATGTGGAATTTAGACAAGCCTCAGATCTCAGAGACATAGAGGAGAATCGGGCAGTTTATAGATGGAAGATATTGAAGGAAGCTAAGGGGAGATTTAAAAAAAAAGGAAAGTTAAGTGAAAAGTGCGAGTAGACATAGAGGTTCTAAGTGAATGTAATTAAAAATATATAAAATAAAAATAACAATAAAAGATATAAGGACTGAGTGATAATAAAAAGGGTAATAAAAGGAAAATAAAATTAAAATGCAATATTAAATTATGCCCCTATATTGAATGTAAGGAATTGGTAGGTTACAGGAGGTTGGATAGGAGCCAGAACTGAATAAGGAGAAGAATAGGAGTTTATCAAGGAATTACATCACTGATATGAACTGTTAAAGCAGCTTTGAAAGACAGTATAAAAGACCCTAAAAGATATTGAAAAATAAGTCATTCTGTTCAACATAGATCTGATATTAAGATAGGTGTGTTGGTGAATATTTCTGTATTGCTTGAAAAGACAAATGCTGTTATGGGATTTTGTATGCATGTGATATTTCAATGATTGTGTATGGACGTACAATATAGGCTTATAAAAACCAATAAATATACTTATTAAAAAAAAGCAATTGTATTCCCAGTAGTACTGTATGGCTGCGAGAGTTGGACTATAAGGAAGGTCGAGCGCCGAAGAATAGATGCTTTCAAATTTTGGTGCTGGAGAAGACTCTTGAGAGTCCCTTGGACTGCAAGGAGATCAAATCAGTCAATCCTAAAAGAAATCAACCCTGACTGTTCCCTGAGCTGAAGCTCAAATACTTTGGCCACCAAATGAGAAGGGAGCACTCACTGGAGAAGACCCTGATGCTGGGGAAGATTGAAGGTCAAAGAAGAAGGGGACGGCAAAAGATGAGATGATTAGACAGTGTTATCAAGGCAACGAACATGAAATTAAGCAAACTCCGGAGCATGACAGAAGACAGGAGGGCCTGGCGTGATGTAGTCCATGGGGTCGCGAAGAGTTGGACCCGACTGTGCAACTGAACAACAACCAAAAAAAAGCTCCACAAATACTACTGGTGTTGTTAATAATCATATCACTATCATACTATTTTAACTGATCCAAACTCTCTTTTATCACAACTTTGCTCCCTCAGGAACAAACTAGACATAGCAGCATCTATTGGTCCAACCTGTGGACATTGCAGCCATTTTAAAGCAATTTAAAAATGCCTCAAGGGCCTGATCCTGGTTGGGCCTGCGACATGGGGGCTTGAGGTACTCTTGTTCCCCCCGGCGCCTTTTCAAGATCTGAAATGGCCACAGTCCTCCCCCCCTTGCTGTTTCAGCACTTGAAAAGACATGGGGGGGGGAGAAGAATGCCTCAGACTGCCATGCTTACAGACAGTTATTATGGCATTTTTAAATCACTTTAAAATGGTGGCATCCACATGGATGCTGCCACATATAGTCTGGCCCTTGTTGGTACTTTAGATCCCTTTCATATGGGATCTTTAACCCACTTTGTCTTTTGAAGACAAATAAATTTTTGTTACAGCCACCTTTACCTTGATAAAGCACAACCCCACAAAACTGAACAAAACAACCTTTGGAAAACCTGGACTGAGGCTTTATTAACGGTGGGAGGACAGCATTTTATCCTTAAGGTGTGTGAAACCTTTTTAAAAAACCATTTGCCTTCAGAAGTCAAAGAATCTGTATGAAAGTTGCCTTACAGATGGTCCTAACATTATGCTGGGTCTATTAAGGCAGAAACCAATACTGGAAAACAGTTATTTGCCCTTACGTGTTCCAGACATCTGGAGGATGTAGTTTAAGTGACAGAAATCAAGATAGCAAAAACAGTAGTCAATCTTTTTTATGTTTTTATGTTTTTTTTATGTTTCTACTGTACTAACTATTCAAAAACATAACTCAGACAGTTTGACAGTGTTTGACAACTAGCTAAAGGTGTATCAAAATTCTGCTGCAGAAATAAACCCTGAAGGATTATCTAATCTCTAGCACTGTGTAATGTTATAAGGAAAATAAGTGTCAAATTGTTCCAATAAGACTTCAGTCAGAGCCTCTCTTTCTTGGCTGGCTGATGCAAATCATATGCAGATTTTATGCAGTTCATACAGTGTTGTTGGGTTAAAAAAAAAAAACCTACGCTCCAGCTGTTCTCCCTTTGCTCAAATGAGCTTGCACATTTTGTAACAACTCAACTAATAGGATGCCTTTACTCCCAGGAAAACAGAAGGCCTTCCTTGATATGGGAAACCCAGCAAGAGTTCAGACACTGAAACTAAGGCCAAGAAGACAGAAAGTAGGGTTCACAAGGGCTGGACAGAAGCCATTTCAATATTCCTGGTACTTGCAGTTCCACATGGAGCTTTGTTGCTCTTCAGGACAAAGAGAGCAGTTTCTTTTAGACCCACATTCTGCTGACGAATGCATAATAAACTGACAGAGACCAAGCAACATTTCAAAACCCTAGTTACAGAAGAGGTATTGCATAGAACAACTGGGGATGGTCACTTTCTGCAGGTGTTCATCCAGTGCCCCTGCATTTGCATATATTTGCATGCTGTCAAACAGCCAGCTGACAGCATCTCTGAAAAGGTCTGGACTGAGCCCAAACCTGTCAGTGACTTTCTCCTCTCCAGTCAAGGTTGGCTTTGGATGCAATTAAAGAGAGAAAAGAAATACTTTTGACATTGCAGAGAGTGAAAGAGTCACTGATGGGACGGGGCAGAAGAGAAAGAACACAATTGGCTACCTAAAAACAACAAATCTAACAGAAAAGTATTATATAGTAAAAGTTACTGCTCTTACCTTTGCTTATATGCAAAAAGTATCTCTGTGATCAAATGGTTGCAAATGTAGAGCGTGTGAGTTTGCACATAGTATGTTCCAAATGAAGGGGAGTCTTCTAAAAATAGTTAAAGGAGGTAAGTTTATTGTATGTATTCATAGCCTAATAGCATTTGCCCTATTTCATTTATATTACTCCCCCATGACACATCAGTCTGGTCAGAATGGAATATTGTTGTAGAATTTATTTCATTTGTAATTCTAAAATGAATTGTTGGTTTCATCTCTTGACCTGCCTATACTTAGACATGTAATGATATATTGTGGTTATTCAATAAGGAATGACACTCTGTAGATGCTGAGGCACCATCACCTTCATATATCATATACTTCAGAGATAAACACTGGAACTGAAAACAGGTATGGGGGCTAAGCTTCAACTCAAATGAAATCTTGATATGAATGCTGCAAATTGAAGTAGAATGAAGCAGGCGTGTAGGCTATAAATTAAATTCCTCATTATTTTGTTCAAAGTTACCACTGTGACATTAGCTTCCTGCATTGTGTCTAGACCATTTTTTTCTAATGAGAGTTTTCCTGTCTAAGTTTTTATATGATGGACCCCTGCTTCTTCTCTGTGAGGCAAATTTTCCCACCAAAACACTGTTCCCCACTCTTACTGAGCAGCCTCATAGTAGCATATTTGAATTATAGAATTATAACTTTTTGTGTGTCCCACCCTGTGATAGAGAAATTATTTGGCTTTTGCCCAGGCCAGAGATTTATTGTAACTCAGCAGGGGCCCTCTTATAAATCCCTTTGGAAAT
Source organism: Gekko japonicus (assembly GCF_001447785.1). NCBI lineage: Eukaryota > Metazoa > Chordata > Lepidosauria > Squamata > Gekkonidae > Gekko > Gekko japonicus. Next base: position 75,974 of record NW_015165894.1, read on the forward strand.
GGCACTTGACATGACGTAAAGTTGAAACAAAAAGGTTGATTTTATTGAACAGGCACAGTTGAGTTAGGAATAGGGCAGGGGATGAGAAGTTGAGGTAAATTTGGTTGTTTATACAAATTATAATATTTTGAACAGGCAACAGAGTATAATTGAAGCCTATATTCTTAGGGACTCCATTCTTAAATGGGAGAGGTTTGTTTGTCTTGGAGACTTCTTTCAGCAACAATGTGTCTTAATAGTTTCATAAAACTATCTTAGGTGGTGGTCAGACGGCAGCCTTAACGTGATCTGCAAACACTGCTAAATAATCTGTTTCTCCCTGAGACAGAGTTTGTTCGATCACACATTCCATCCTGGACCCGTCACAATAACGCGATGAATTGATCAGACGCCTTCGCCCCCCTTTTTTAAACTACGAGGAGAGCAAATCCAATACCTCATCCCGCTTCCAAGACAGTCCCCTCACACCCACCATGTTTTCAGTTTTCCCACCCAGGAAAACCGTTGGGATATGTATGAGGAAGAAATGAATTCTGGGGATGAGCTGTAGGGCAATAGCGGCATGCAAGGGACTATTTTACCCTAGAATTCAACTTGGCACTTGGAATGGAGGGGACTTTTTAAAATGATTTTGTGAACAAGCAGGTAATCAAGGGGGAATTGTGTTAGACCAACCGGTTAGGTGAGCAAGCACCAACACAGAGTTTCACAGCCATCGGTCATATATGCGCATATGCGCACCTCGCTAAGCCTTTAAAAATGGCTGAAGCTGGGGACAATTATCCCCAACTGCATGACTGCGCAACAGAGTGATCAGACATCCAGAGAGGTGCACCGAACCCATAGAGAACTGTTTGAACCAGACTTAATGAGGTACCTATTTAATCCAATTCAAACACAGTTGCCCATGGGATGACGACTCCTCAATAATGGGGGGCAGATGTTGATGTCTGAACATGCATTTTTTTTATTGACTCTCCTAAAAAGGAGAGAATTTATTGCTTTTAATATCAGAAAGGGGGAGGGTATATAGCTGGACTAAGAAAAGTTTGAGTGATGCTCTATTAGTATGCTAATCTTTTGTTAGTATTAAACAAATCTTCTTTTGGCTTCTTCTGTGAGTTGTCAATCGTCTTTCATCTTAACCTGTGAAAAACAAATATAAGTGTTAATGTATTAGTAGTGTCCCTTTGGTTTATTGTTAATAAAGTCTTTTCATGCGCTTTCCGAACCAATCTTCAAGTTCTGGGCTGCCTTCTTTTTATGT
>NW_015165894.1:78335-79387 GCF_001447785.1 Gekko japonicus
GGCCGAATATCTTCCATTCAAACGCTTTTTCGCTTCATCACTCGGTGACGTCCAGCGGCTCTGCTAGTCCCCGTGCGGGGCACTGCCGCGGCAAGAACCATTGGGGCATGGGGCGAGCCTCAATTTCCGACCTTCAGGCCAGGAAAGAGGCACATCCCCTGTGCGCCCCGGATCGGAACCTCTGTCTGAGGCTCCTTGGGGTCTCCGCTTGTGCGGATTCCCCCCCTTAGCCGCGCGTGGGCGAATCGTCTCCAGGAGCTTCCCAAAGTTGCGACCGCCATTCACAGAGTCCAGACCGGAAGCCCTCTGAACATGCATTTTTAATCCGTCAGTTATTAGTACCGAAGCCAGATCAAAATGCATGTCTGACCGCACCCTTAGTTTCCTGGAAGTTAGTAAGTTTCCCTGTATTTAAATACTTCCCTTGTGGGATTATAAATTTCCCTTTTTTGCTCTTGAGGAGTCTAAGACTGTTTCCCTTTTCACACAACCTACGGGTCCCTTCTGAGTTTAACCTTTTGAATAACTGGGTAAGAAATATCCTCCTCTTTCAAGGAGCGATTATCCTTTTCTGATTGGCTAGACTGGGACTTTTCAACCTCCTGTCCAGTCTCTTCTGTCAAACCTAAACCCTGGTACTGGAGACTGAATATACAGAATTCAGCTAAGTCAGATGGCAGGCTTGGCGCAGTCTGGCCACACCTGAAATTTCTCCAGAGCTATTTGTCCTAGAGATGTGACCAGACAAGTCAGTCTAATCCAGCCTGACCCTGCAGTGGACTGATAAGACTGCACTGTGCAGTATCATGGAGCAGGCAGTCTGGCAGCTTCTTTTAAAAAAAAAAAATCTAATGTGCACATGCGCAGAACCACTTATTTGCCAGGAACAGATATGTGGTTATGTGTATATCACTAAGTGTAAAAAAATGGCGGCCAGGAACCAGAAGCATCTGACCTCACCAAACGGCTTGTGCATGCAATACAGAGATCAGACATTCGGAAATGCACAGTGTGACCAGTTCCATTGTAAACACCAGACTTTATCTGGAGTA
>NW_015165894.1:79410-89094 GCF_001447785.1 Gekko japonicus
TAGGGAAAGTCAGCGATATGGACTGGAGCCGACAAATGGGGGCCAGGAGACCAATGTTGCTGTCTGGACACACACTTTAAATCCGGTAGGGAGAAGCAACGACATCAAATCAAGTGGCTCATCCAATTGTACCCATAGACTTTAAGTTCTGATTTCTGAACTTTTCCTCAAATCTGATGGTACACAGTAGGGGCAAGGAGTTGTGTTCCTTCACTTCTCAAGTGACTTGTCTGTTTCCCTTAGAACAACACACACACGTCTCCTGACTGGCAACGGCCAAGCTAAAGTCCAAATTATGACAAACTCCCTCTGACCTGACTGACTAGACTTTAGAAAGCTCTCCTTAGCTGGCGCTGACCAGTCCGAGAGAAGGGGGTGCACGCAGGCAGCAGACTGTCAATCAAACTGTGCTTTACAGTGAGGCATTCACCCCTACTCTCCCAGCTCTCTGAATTTGATGCACTAAGCATCCTGGTTTTTGAGGTCAGTTCATCACATGTGTCTAGACCATTTTTTTCTGATGAGAGTTCTACTGTCTAAGTTTTTAAACATAAACATAAACACTTTCTCTCTCTCTCTCTCTCTCTCTCTCTCACACACACACACACACACACACTCGTTCTCTCTCTCTCTCTCTCTCTCTCTCTCAAGCTGCTTGATATGCACTCAAACTATGTAACATGAAGATCTTGAACAAATATGGCACAGCACAAACCTCTGGTTTGAGCCTGGTGTTGAGTGTCTGGAAGCTGGAAACTTCATGAGATCAGGAGACAAAGATCACCCTCACATGTACCTACACCAGAACAGTAGCTATACCAGTATGGGACAGCTGCCTTCAGATCTTGGAGCACACATTGCATAGAGAGGAACTCTTCATGAATTCTCAGCTGGCTCCTGGGCAGTTACAGTACAGTGATAATCATACTTCTACTGATGAAGAGGTCATAAAAATAGGTGACTAGAAATGATTGTATGCCATACCTAAATAATACATATTTTCACAGCCCATGGCTCTTCCCTGGTTGTTTTGCACCATCTTACAAAGACATGAAAATTTAATCGTTCATGTTTAAACAGTGACGGGCACTAGAGTTTCATGAGCAAGAGACAATCGGTTCTGTTTATTCCCAAACAATAAGGAGACTGTTTTGCTCTGGACTGCAAGTGACTGAGCCATCTGGCCCATATCTTCACAGTAAAACATTGTCTGTGACACAAAAATGATTGCATCCACAGGACAAACTAATGTGATCTCCAAAGAAAGGCTTCCTCTGAAGCTATGATATCATACTGCATAGGAGACACCAGCACAATTGAATCTGGTCACCAAGGGCACAAGTGAGATAGGACTATTTAAATTGAATTTTATAGGAGACTTATTGTCTTCTGTGGCAAATCATCTAGATCCGACGACAGCATTGAAACATCTTTTTTCATTCACTCTTAAGGCAACAGTGCAGTTCTGTTGTGTCTTGGCAGTCGTCCTTAGCTTGTGCTGGGTCCAGGAAGTACACATCCATTGGCAGAAGTAGCACCTGCAAGCTTTTCTTCCAAAAGTGTTTTACTGATGGTTCACCACCTGCACCAGCCTTTTTTCTTGCTATCCCGGAGACAAGCAGCCCTTTCTCCTCATTGCCAACTGGGATGTCCAAAGCCTGCCACAGCCTTACAAATAGTTTCTTAGCTTAAGAAGTCACTCACAATGCTCCTCTACCTGAATGGCTGCTTCATGGGGGAGGGGGGGGAGAAACCCTAAAGAAAGGCTCATCTCAGTGAAAGAAATGTCACTCTCTAAATAAGGTCAATTTATCTTTCCAAACACAAGGCTTGTTTTATGATACCCTTTTAAGAAAAGTTTAGTTGAGAGGAATTACAAATATAATTAAAGACTGATCCTTTTAATGAAGACAGTGCCACCAACGGAATGCTGACTGACTGGTGGGAATGCTACTTATGTTTACCATTGGAATGAAACTATAATCTCTTTCATGACGCTAAAAGTCTCAGGTCTGCTGAATACTTATTAGAAATGCAAAATAAAACAAGAATCCAGGAGAATATTAAAGACTAATAAAATTATTCTAAGAAAGTTATTATTTAAAAATTCAGTGTCAGTCTTTAAGATGCCACTGGATTCTTGTTGAATTTTGCTGCTACGGACCAACATAGCTGTACATTGGGAATTATTAGAAATGGCTTTCAGTTCAGTAGTTTTAACTAGTAGTGTAACTATGCTTATTCTAAAAAGTTATGCATCCTAAAAATGATTATTTTTAAGAATTAGAATGAAGAACCTCATTAGTTTAAAACCTGAGTTAATAATATATTACAGAAATTATGTTAATATATAATTTACTCTAATCTATGGCATCACGCCCTTTCTTCTGAGGTCAGCATGGAATAGTCAGTGTGTCGGACTAGGGAATGGGAGATCTGGGTTCAAATTCCTATTCCTCCATGAAGTTCATCTTAGGTCAATCACACTCTGTGACCCTAACGTACCTCAAAGGATAAATTCGAGAGGAAAGAGTATTTCTTTCTAAGATCCTTAGAGGAACGAGAACATAAAAATGTGATAGACTGAGGACATAAAATGGATGAGGAGAGTATGTACTTGCTAAGAAAATTTTCACATGCTCAGTGCTTAGTATACAAACTTTGCTCCCACACTCCATATATAATATATTGATTGTAATATTAGGGAAGAATGAGGCTTGACACTTATTTCTGGAACTTCATTTGTTTTTCCTGCACTCAAACACATCTATTTTAAAGCCCAAGTGTAGGGATGAAATAACTTCCCAGCTCTGAGAAGTCTCCTGAATCTCTACAAGATACACAGAAGAGAGAGCCCCCCCCCCAGTTGTGTGTGTTCCTGCCACCGCACATTCTGAACAAAATCAGGACCTGATGCTATATGCCCCACTATACAACTCTTAAAAGTTCAAAATCCCTCTTAGGGTATGGAACTAGCAACCTTATTTGCTATGCAACACCTCTGGAAGCAACTGCACAATACAATGCTCATTTTTTAAATTTTATTTAAATTCTTTTGTACACTAATTTTTCTATACCCATAATGAGTACCAATAATATAACAATGTTGTTGTTCAGTCGCACAGTCGAGTCCGATTCTTTGCAACCCCATGGACCAGCTCCTGCCAGGCCTTCCGGTCCACTGTCTAACCATCTCATCCTTTGCCATCCCCGTCTTCTTTGACCTTCAGTCTTTCCCATATAACAATACCATAATCTAAAAGTTAGACAACGAAGCTAATGAAAACCCAGAATTCTTTGACCTTCAATCTTTCTCATATAACAATACCATAATCTAAAAGTTAGACAACGAAGCGAATGAAAACCCAGAATCCTACTTACAGAATGCCACGGAAGATTTTTACAATCTTTACAAAAGTTCAAGAACCACCAGGAATCACTTCTGGAAGTCCCCAAGAGACCATCATTTAAAAAAGAAATGCTGTAGCCCTTGCTGTCAGTTTGAGCCTCCTGAAATGATAGCACCATTAGGAGGGCATGAGATTCACAATGCAATGTTAAGTAGCATTATATTGTTGCCAGCATCCTCAGCACTAAACCCAGGGTGGTCTTTCCCAAGAGAGAGACACCCCAAAATGACCTCTGAACCTCCACAAGCAGGGCCCTGTGAAGCCAGGTTTAGCTTAAACTGTGGCTTCTGCTGAGAGGCTACCTATATCTCAAAAACCTATATCAAATTTATTTTATGTTGACGATGCCGTGTTGTTATCTCGATCATATGTTGGGCTGAAATGTTTGATGAAAGCTTTTGCATTTGACTGGTCTCAGGAGCTATTGGACATAAACTATTCCAAAACCAAAGTAGTTGTTTTTTCTAAAGGTGTACCACCTCGCCATTTTTCCTGGTTTATAAACGGCCAGACGATCGAACAGGTTAACCTTTTGTTACTTGGGTGTGCTTTTTTCTTATAATTTGTCCTGGAAAACTCATATTACTGCCGCTAAGAAGATGGTATCAATACATGCATCTGCGTTTTAAAATGTGATCCATGCTTTATTTTATCTATGCCATTAAAGGTTGACTGACTGACTGACTGACTGACTGACTGACTGACTGACTGACTGACTGACTGACTGACTGACTGACTGACTGACTGACTGACTGACTGACTGACTGACTGACTGACTGACTGACTGACTGACTGACTGACTGACTGACTGACTGACTACATGCATCTGCCCTCTTAAATTTTTTCCGGATTACGTGTGGTAACTTTTTAACTGCTGCCAGGGCTATTTTTGGGCAGGAACGCACAGGAACGGAGTTCCGGCTGGCTCCCAAGTTGGCCACACCCAGCAGGAACTCATTAGCATAATAGGCCACACCCAACAGCAGGAACTCATTAGTGGGTGCCATCTTCATGCTGAAACAGCAGGCCTGCCCTTGAGCGCTAAGTAGGCAGCTAAAGCCACCACAGGGCACAGTTGCCTCTCTGCACATGCACCCAGCTCTACTACCAACCCCCACTGCCGCTGGTCCGTTTTGTAACACCGCAAGGCAATGGAGGCCCTGATAGCACTCAAACACACATCCTGGACCTGTAGCACATGACCGGACTCATTCGTTTTGGATTGGGCAACCAACTCGCTTATCCTAAACAGCCCAAAAAAGGCAACCAGTGCAGCTGCATAGAACAGGGATGCCTCAAACTCAGACAAACATACCTCCTTCCAGGTGACCTGAAGGCCCCAAAGCACCGCAGGAGAAAGAGGCTGTCTAAGGTCAGCCCAGATCCCGGTCTCCCGTGACCACCCCTCTAACATCTTACAGATCCGGAAATCCCCTGTGGAGTTGGCAACCCCCTGCACCTTGCTGGCGTAAGCCAATGCGGACAAAAGCCCTTTTATTGAGTGGACTGCCAAACCCTTACCTTTTGAGGCCACACAAAAATGCAAAAGATGCTCCACTGGAACAAAACACGAGCTAGGATACCCTACCTCCTGTCTGAATTTCGAAAACTGGTTGACTGCCCAGTCATATGCCCGCTTGGTGTTTGGTGCTATGGCTAGTCCTATTGCCCTGCTCCCTGCTCCCTTCCCCTTTCCAACCAACCATAGCCCCAGCGGCATCCATACTGGTTGCGAGTTGGCTCCCGGGGCCAGCTGATGAGAGAGAGTGTCAGCCACCCCATTGTCAACCTCTGGCACATGCCTGGCAAAAAATAAAAAGTTGAGCTGAAGGCAATGAACTGTAAAGGCCCGGACCAAACCCATTACTCATTGGGACCTGGATGATAGGGAATTGATGACCTGTACCATTGCGAGGTTATCACACCAAAAGTGGTTGGCCAACTCCTCCCCCCAAAGGTACACAGCAACCAGAATGGGGAAGAACTCCAAAAAAGTAGGGTCAGCATGTAGCCAGCCTCCTCAGCCTTGAGCCCGGGGTGGTCTTTCCCGAGAGACAGACACCCCAAAAACGACCTTGAACCTCCACAAGTAGTGCCCTATGAAGCCAGGCTTGGCTTAAACAGTGACTTTCGCTTGAGGACCACATCTTGGCTGAGAAAACTCAGGCCAAAGAGAATTATCTAGGCTGACTGCACTGCCAAGCATTCTCCATGCAAGCAAACCCCCCCACACACACACACAAACACACTCACATCTATCCTGTCAGCTTAGTCCAAAGAGGACTAGAATGGGCAAGTCTCTGCCCTTGCCTCAGGCATTTTCCACAGACCAAATGGGTAGTCTTTTGTCTGTCAAATGTCCTAGATGGCAGGGACAAAAAGCCTCTGGTCTGTGCTATTGTCATAAATGAAGTGTGTTGCATGTTTCCATCCTCCTCTCCTGTTTCACCTATATGTCAGAAAATACCTTTGGAATAATCCTCTCATTCCTGTCTCCATATATTTGTCTAAAATATCTGCATTCTTACACCTATGCCAGACCTGTCAAGGAAACATTAACTCTCCATATCTAGTGAATGGTCACCCATTCAGGTTCATCCTGCCACACATTAAGAAACATCACTTCTTTTGTCTGGCACCAGGGAAACACCAGACCACTCCATTGTTCCACAATGGACACCCCCAGCCCAATCATCCAGCACCTGGCTTAATCTCAGTATATCCAGACTCTGCCCCTCTGAAAGCTCATTGGTCAAATCTACCCCTTGCCCATCCTGTTGCCATGCACCCCTGGAAGTCATCATTGGTCCAGGTACTCTATTGTTCTCACTTGAGACCAGCCCCCAAGACCTTCCATTGGTCTGCACTGTTTTCCAGTGTCTATATCCATCACCACATGGCCTCAGACTGTGTGCCTTTGCCCTGATGCCAACTGGCAGACCACCCCTAAACCTCTGGATTTAGGCCATAAACTCATCTCCATGGACCTCTGCATGTCTGGACAGGTAGTATCACCTCATAATTGACCCCTCCATTAGCTTTCAATCACCTCTGCTTTCTTAGTTCTGTATTGTGTGTGTGAATGTTTGAATATTGTTTGTATGCTTGAGAATATTTAGTAAATAAATCATTATTTTAGCTACCCAGTCTCTGTGTCTATTCTTGGGTTCTTGGTATAGTGGTTAAGTGTGTGGACTCTAATCTGGGAGAACCAGGTTCCCCACTCCTCCACCTGCAGCTGCTGGATGGCCCTGGGCAAGCCATAGTTCTGTCAGAGCTGTTCTCTCAAAGACAGTTCTGGAAAGAGCTCTCTCAGCCCCACCTACCTCACAGGGTGTCTCTTGTGGGGAGGGGAGGGAAAAGGAGTTTGTAAGCCACTTTGAGACTCCAAGTGAAGGGTGGGGTATAAATCCAATCTCCTCCTCCTCCAGTATTCACAGGTCTGATCCTATAGTTATGCCAATTAATATCATAACTCCACAATCTATTATTATGAAATAGAGCAATTTGGCTAACAATACCCTTCAAAATCCATTGGAATAAATATGTTTAAAAGGATGTAACTCTGTTTAGGACTTCACGGATATTGTAAGAGAGAGTGTTTCTGGCAGTGGTTACCAAATCCCCACACACACATCCTAAAGACTCTCAGGAGATCTCTGGCTGATTCTCCTCTACCTGCCCTTTAAGTTTGGTGAGGATTGGATTTACTAAATCTGAGTTACAGCCCCCTTATTTGGGGGGCTGCAACCACTGGAGCGTCAGACAGAGAGCATCTTAGGTTCTTTCTTTTTACTACTCTGTCTTTCTTCTGTGTTTCATTTCACTGTTTTCTCCTCCCTCCCTCTCCTTTCCTCTCTCCCCACCTCTCCAAAACCCAGACACAGTGGATGGAACTTCAAAATGGGGCTTCAAAAGGCAACTGGTAGGGGGTATGTTTCTGCTTATTGATGTTTACAGATGCATCTGCTAAAAGTGTGACTTGTAATTGCTTCCCACTACAGCCTGCTAGTGGATACAGTTACCAGAGCTGGAGGGTATGTTATTTTTAAAAGTTACAATGTTTGACCTTTCAGCAGTTTTGCCTTAAATACAATAACTAGACAGCTTGAACAAGTTCACTTGGAACAGCACCCAAAGCTTGCCTGTCCAGATCAATCACAACAGTTGCTACTGGACCCTGTGCGATCCAGGATACCCCCTATCCTTTCTCCCTCCGAAACTCAACTCTCCTTTTCGTTGGTTGGTTAGAATCATAGAATCATTTACGTATCTAATTCTCAACAGTCCCCTCTGCATGCGGATGCTTATTTCCACATATGGGGGCACACACTCCCCCAACAGACTCGGACTCAGGGGATGTTAAATACCGGGTTCCATGGATGGTCCAACAACCCCAGGCTTAGTGATCAGCTCTCCTTTATTAGTGATTCGGCAAGAACAAAAAGCGAAAAGCCGGGGCAACTGCCCTGTTTAAATAGCATGCAACTCCACCCACATCCCCAAACAACTACCAACAATAGGCCATTGTCAGAACCATTAATTCCTCATTGGCCACCTCCAGAGTCCTGGTGGGCTTTTGTTCTAGAGCTCCAAGCTCAGCCAGTCTCTGGTAGAAACAGTCCTGGAATGTTCCAGTCCCAATCCCACCCCCCCCCCAATACCTTTTGAAATGGCCACCGCAGGGATCTACTCCAGACCCTGCTGCATCGACAGTGAGAGATAGTTGGGGGGGGAGCAAAAGCAGGACTGGATCTGGGATTCTTCCTGCAGTACAAATGGCTACCGGGGGGGGGGGCAGTTGGAGCCAGGCCTGGGACTAGGATTGCCTGCTCCAGGTTGGGAAACTTCTGGAGATTCTGTGGTGAAGTCTGACGAGTGCAGAGTTTGGGGAGGGGAGAGGCCTCAGCTGAATATAATGCCACAGAGTCCACCCATTTTCTCCAGGGGGACAGAGATCTGTTGTCTGGAGTTCAGTCATAATTCTGGGGGATCTCCAGGTCCCACCTGGAGGCTGGCAAACCTAGGCCTAGCAGCACCCTCTGAGTGACTTGATACCACCTGACTTGCATAGTTCAGCTAGGCCTGGCTACTTGCTACTGTTCAACAGCAGCCACCCTATGAAAGTCATTGTAGCATAATGGTCAGAGCTTCAGAGGAGGGTTTGCAAGACCCAGTTTTAGATCCCCATCTTGCTGTGGATGCTCACTGGGTGATTTTGGACCAGTCACATACTTTCAGCCCAACCTACCTCATAGAGTTGTTGTGTGGATAAAAAGGAGGAGTTAATAATGTAAACTGCTTTAGTCCCCACTGTTGAGAAAGATCATAATTTTCCTCAGTAGAAGCTGCAGGAGGAAAGGAGACGGAAAGCTGAAGACAGAGGGGCAGATAAAGGTAGGTTGACTGTTGGGTGGGAAGGAGATAGGGGTGCCAACTCCTGGTTGGGAAATTCCTGGATATTTGAGGGGTGGAGCCTGGAGATGGTGGAGATTGAGGTAGGGAGGGACTTCAGACAGATATAATGCCATAGACTCCACCCTCCAAAGCAGTAATTTCCTCCATGGAAACTAATGTTGCCAACTTCCAGGTGAAGGCTGGAGATCTCCTGGAATTACAACTGATCTCCATATGACAGAGATCAGTTCCCCCAGAGAAAATGGCTGCTTTGAAGAGTAGAGTTTATGTTATTATACCATGTTGAGGTCACTTCCAAGCTCAAACCTCATCCTCCCAAGGCTCCACCCCCAAATCTCCAGGAATTTCCCAACATGTAGCTGGCAACCCTAAAAGGATCTCTACATTTGGGCAATCCATTGTGATTCCTGGTGAGCATCTGCTACCACTACTGCTGGGGCGGGGGAGTATTTGGGAGGCCAGGAGAGCAATGGGGTAGAAAGAGTGATGGGGTGGGGATAGAAAGGAAGTGACAGGCATGGAGGGGAGAGAGAGAAAGAAAAGGGGTAGCAAGAAAGAGAAAGACTGTGAGAGAAGTAGGGGGAGAGGAGGAGAAGGAAAGGTGGGGGGACTGGGATAGCTACTTCTGCAAGTTTCTATAGAATCACAGTTGGAAGGGACCTTCAGGGTCATCTAGTCCAACTCCCTGCACAATGCAGGAACTTCACAAATACCTCCCCTTCCACACCCCCAGTGACCCCTGTTCCATGCACAGAAGATGGCAAAAAACCTCCAGGATCCCCAGCCAAACTGGCCTGGAGAAAAATTGCTTCCTGAACCCAAAGTGGCTATCAGCATTTCCCTGGGCATCATGTAA
>NW_015165894.1:89449-89602 GCF_001447785.1 Gekko japonicus
TATCATTCGAGTTGCCCTTTTCTGCACTTTCCCCAAAGCTATAATATCCTTTTTAAGGTGTGGTGACCAGAACTGCACACAGTATTCCAAATGAGGTCACACCATTGATTTATATAGGGGCATTATGATATTGGCAGATCTGTTTTCAATACC
>NW_015165894.1:90613-110696 GCF_001447785.1 Gekko japonicus
CTTACGGCCTGTGTAGAGTATCCATCAAAGGCACTCCAAAAGGCAGTGTGCCCATCTCATCCCTGGCCGCAAGGCCGCACTACTGATCCTGACAGACCCCTCCCCCTACAGGGTTGCTGATAGGTGCTTGCCGCCACGACAAATTGAGCTGCCCAGAATTGGTGGAGCAGGCCCCCCCACTCCTCCTGCCACAGAACACCGCCCTAAAAGAGAAAACAGTGAGCCATGGAACCCAACGAGAAAGCAGACAACAGCATGCAAGGAAAGTGGGTTGCCTCGGTCCTATAGAGCCCCCTTTTCCCTAAACATCCATAGAATGCTTATCAATTCCACCATGTTTGCATTGACATCAGCCCTTATGTCTGCACTGAGCAAGTGAAGTAATTATTGATATCCCAGGGTAGAGTTTCCAGCTGCCTGTAGAAAAAGGAAGCCTGTCCCATTAATGGGATGTTATTTATCCGGTGAAGTCAATGCACATTTCTCTATTAAAAGACAGGACCCTTTACTGTGGATCTTTTTGGCAACCCTACACACTGAAAGATAAGAAAGGAGGCCTAAACTTGTCACTGGCCCAGGTCTATATCAGAATAAAACCTCTCTGGTCCAGTTACCCATCTACTGAATTGTCCAACTGTGGAAACAACCCAATATAAAAGCTGGTTCATTCACTCAGTGCTCTGGAGCTCTTGGAAGAACAAGCATCCATTGTTTTAAAAGTCAAGCAAATTCCGAAATACTTCCAGGTATTTTTAATTTTCTCTAGGTCTTTAATACCATAGCAAACGTTGGTTTCGCTAGAAAACATGAAATTACCAATCTAGAATGTGGTGTCACTTAAAAAACCTGCATAATAATTTATTCATTTATTTTTAATGACATCTACTCCTGAAGAGTGCACAGCATGTATCCCTTCTTATTGTACCTGGGGTCCTATCTTAAACTAAATTTCAGTAGAACCTGACAGTAGTTTGCTCGTATTGATTTGTTTAATTTTGTATTGATTTGATTTTTAAATTTTCAACATCCTATAAATAGATTGTCTGACTAAAATTGCAGTAGGGTTTTATAAGAGTTACGATCTAAATTTTTAAGGGACTTGGCAGCCCTAGCCCCACTCCTTAAATGTCACTCTAACTAATGCAGTTTACAACCTAAAATGGCCACCTCAATACTTCCAACATGTTTCAAATATCACACCAATGTTTGCCTACAAGGGGCTGGACTTCCCCAGGCCGTTATTCCTACATACTCCCACTTAAACTCTCCTAATACACGGCCTCTCCCCCATATCCCATAATTCCCTGTCTACTGGGACAATGAAGGAAGGGGGGGTGGAAATAGGTTGGGGGCTACCTATGGGGGGGTGGCAAAGAAGCAGCCTCACCAACTGCAGCCACCCGAAACTGAACCAATCTGGGGGGGGCGCCTTTGCGTGTGTGTGTTCTGTATATTTAACATGTTGGAGCAGCAGCTCCAAGCCACCCTGCAGCCATGTATCCCGACGTAGCCATGCTAAGTGGGCCGCCGATGTGATTCTGGCGCTCCAGCTGCCAACGTGCCCGTCCACTCCTGCAGTCACCAATGCTGACACGGCCACCCCGACGCCTCCTTCTCGCTGCCGCCCGTCGCCTCTCTTTCTAGCCACCAATAGAAGGCCCGCCACCACCGAGCCATGCTCCCTAGCATGGCTACAGCAGTGCCACCGTCTGCCTCATTCCTGACGTTGGTGCCCAGCGTGGCCCCCAAAATCAAGCTGCCGATGCTGCCCCAGACACAGCCGCAACTGGTGATAGAGCGCCACGGCCGCACAATTAGACCCGCTGTTTGAGCGCAGGCCAGCTAAGGCTCCGGAACTACAGAGCCCATCCTGTCGCTGTCCTCTGACACCCAAGCCAAGGCCTCCGTGGTAAGTAAAGCCCACGAAAAGGCCCTTTCCCCGCGTCGCGTTCAGAGCTGCTAGTCAGTCCCGAGCACGAGGCGAGAACTGCAGGGGGTAGAGCGGAGCCAGCCTTTAATAGTGCCGGCTCCACTCCCCCTTTTGGAGTTAAGGCTGCACCACAGCCCCTCCTCCTTCCTCCTCACGAGGAGGCAAAGGCAGCCCTCAGAAGGCATGCCGTTGGCTGCCTCCTGTGGGGCCGGATTAGCTACCACATCACACTGCTGACTCATGTTCAGTGTGTGGTCTACTAAGACCCCAGCTCCTTTTCACATATACTACTGCTAAGACAAGTCTCCCCCATCCTATAATGATGCATTTGATTTTTCCTACCTAAATGCAGAAGTTGACATTTATTCCCATTGAAATTCATTTTATTTGTTTTAGCCCAGTTTTCCAGCTTGTCAGGATCATCCTGTATCCTGACTCTTTCTTACCATATTCACTACTACTCCCAGTTTAGCATCATCTGCAGATTTAATAAGCATTCCCTCTATTCCTTCATCAAACTCATTTATAAAGATACTGAACAAAACTGGTCCCACGACAGATCCTTGAGGCACTCCACTTGTCACTCCTCTCCAAGAAGATGAGGATGTTGACAGTTAAGGTCCCCTTGGTTCCCCCCCCCCATTCCTACATTCCGTTCAGCCTGCTGATCCACAATGATCAGGGAGAAAAGAAGGTGGAATCTTCTCCTGTCCATCATATTAATTATGTGAAAAATCATAAGATTAAGATAAGGAACAAGGATATTTTGGGGGAAACACTGAGTGTCTAGTAGTTTAGTGTTCTTATCTCAGTTGATTGGACTGAATGATAATTTCAAATGCTTCAACACTCTGTGCATAGAATTTAATCTCTCAGCCATAGCTAGTTGGCAATACATTAAGTTAAAACATTGTCTGATGTCTGTTTTTGGTACTGAGACTCTTGCAGTTTTGCCCCCCCTTCTCTACTCCAATCCTTAGAAGTTCTCCCTAGACATACTATCACTATATACAACTTTTTAAGAAGCCAAACAATGTACAGTCTAGGTTCTACTCATTCCCCATGGAACTTGGCACTGAATACCCTAATCCTCTTATACCAGTGGCAAAATGTACTTAAATCTGTTAAACCTGGATTTAATGCTTATTCATTTAAAAAAAACAAAACTTTTATGGGTACATTGGAATCTCACTAGATTTAGCCACCTAGGTCTTGCTGATACCTGTTGGCATTGGTCCAAGAGCCAGTCTGGTCCACACAGTTTGTGAGTGCCCCAAGGTTGCACATATCTGGCAAGATGTTATATCTTTGATTAATTTTACATCATCTGCCAAATTGTGCCTCACAACTAATAATCTAATCCTAGTCTATACCATTTCTATGGGCACTTCCCAAATGTCACGTCAGGGATTCAAAGGACAGCCTTAGTTGCCGCGAGAATTAGCTTGCAGCACTGGAAATCTTATATCCCTCCCTCTGTGGGTGATTGGGTGAGTGAAATGTTAGACCTCTGTATAAGGGAAAGAATTGCATATAACAGATGAGACTCTCAGAGACCTTTACTTCCATCTGGCAAGATTTCTTGTGTCTCTTCTCCGTTCCTTGTTTAGCTAGACCCATACGACTCCCTCTCACTTTCCGCCTTCTCCACTCTCATTCTCCCTTTTTAAAAGAAAATCTCTACTCTTAGCTTCCTATGTGTGCACATGGCTCTTCCTTTCTTCTCTTGTTAATGGGCTACGTTGGGGAAGAGGGTGGGTGGTAACATTACATGGAGTTTGTTATATTTATTGTCTTATGTGAAAAAACAATAAAAACAATGGGAAAAATTAGGACTACAGATTATTAAATTAGCTGGCAATAGGGTCGGGAGTAACAAAAGTGTTATTTTACACTACACATGATTAAAATATAGATTTTATGAAGGATTTGACAAATTTATGAAGAGAAGGTTTATCTGGGGCAATTAGCTTTTTTTTTTTTTTGCTGTCAAGTCACAACTGACTTATGACAACTTTGTAGGGTTCTCAAGGCAAGAAATGTTCAGAGGTGGTTGTACTGCCTGCCTCTGGGTAGTGACCCTAGTATTCCTTGGTGGTCTCCCATCCAAATACTGACCAGGGGTGACCTTGCTTAGTTTCCAAGATCTGAAAAAAATGGGCTATCCTGGGCTATCCAGGTCAGAGGTGTTATCCATTACAGCCTCCATATTCAGTGATGGCATGTCTCTGGTTATCAGGTGCAGGTATAACAGTGGGTGCTATCTCATACTTTGCTTGTGAACTTCCAGGTTCATCTATAGTGGCCATTGTTGGACTAAAGTGGTCTTCAATCCATTATAGAACATAGATTATTCTTATGTTCCTCATGTTCTCCACACCTGTATAGTAGAGGCAGCCTCAGTCCAGTGATGTCTAACAGCTGGGCCTGAGCAAGACTAGCTCCACCATGTAACATGGAAAATCTTACATTCTCCAGTGTGGTCTAGAAAAATCTGATGTGCCAAGTTCTCTTCCTCCTTTCTAATATCACAATGTTTATAACTGCAATGAGATCAACAACAGGCCACAAAGAACCATTCAAAGGTGCAATGGCCATGTGATGTGATGGGAAGAACATCCAAAATAAAAATCCCAGGTGTGGATCAGTGTTAAATTCAGGGCTATTTTTGGGCAGGAATGTGGCCTAACATGCAAAGGAGTTCCTGCTACAAAAAAAGCCCTGGGTTTTGACAACAAACAAGGTAAACAGAATAAGAAGCAAAAGGTGGGTGTGGCTGGATGAGCACACTTCTGGTGACATGGGGGTGCGGCCTAATATGCGAATGGACTGTGCTGTCAAGGGTGTGGCCTAATATGCTAATGAGTGTCTGCTGTTGGGTGTGGCCTGTTATGCTAATGAGTTCCTGCTGGGCTTTTTCTACAAAAAAAGCCCTGGTTAAATTTAATTCAGTTAAAACAATATTCCAGAGAAAGTTTGCAGAAAATGCAATCCAGTTAAATGCTTAGAAAATATCACATGCTGCTTTTTCGCCACTTCTCACAGCATAATCATGCTGCATAATCTAAAGGAAGCAGGAAAAATCTGAGCAAGTTCTAAGCTGCACATAAAGAGTAACTTGGGGAACTGATGAGGAAATTGAGTTTAGGTTGCAGTGAGATGTTGCATTGGAAGCAAAATTTGCTGTTGCACTCTGTAACTGCAATACTCTACATTCTTTTAAGACAAAGAGCAAAACATCTTCATAGAGAATAATCCTTGCATTTTTATTAAATCAGTGCCTTTGTACCTTCATATATCTGCCTCTAGATATTGTACAGCATTCTGTGCTTTGTCCCTCAAATATCCAGCACAAGCTGATTATCGGAATCAAAAAACATGACTTGTCTTTCCGTATATCCATTTAATATGTCCAATACCAAGCAGCTAGCTACTGCTTTCAAAGGACTATCTGACAGATCCTATTCATTTTCAAAGTAGCTTGCTCCAGTTTGAATAATTATGTTTCATTTCCCGCTTTCTGACACTTTTCAATGATTTGTTGACATCTGAAGAGATACGTGCAATCCTACAAGAGGCAGCTGGACTTTCCAGCCAAAAGACACAAATACTGAAAGGATTCCCTTGCAAAATCTGAAATAACCACGTGCTTTGCAAATGGTAAGCTACATCTGCATTTTAATAGGACAGTTTTTAAAAGGAAGAATTCATGAATAACCTTATCTGTTTTAACTTCTTCATTGCCAGTGTGACAAATCCAAATCAGTCACAAATTCACACTTGTACACAAACAAGATCCAGATATGCCTCCCATGTTTACAGGAGCACAAGTTTGTTACCTAGACTTAAAAAAAAATAATCAGGTATATTTTGTAACAGATTAAGATACAGTGGTATGTATTATATGCAGCACGCTTGAACTTGGGTAGGTTTGATAGATCTGACTCTCCTTACAGCAGTATTTTGGAATATTTGATTCTGCAACCATTTTCACAGAGGTACAAACACCCACATCAGCCTTAAATAATCAAAGTTTGCAAACTTTGCACAACCCTTTTCCTCCCCAGGAGTAGATTCAAAGTGAGTGCCCCCTTACCCCGCATTCTCCAAATCTTTTTCCGCGGTTCCCCCCACAGATCTGAACTTGCAGTTTTCCAGTGAGGAATTCCTGATTTTGGATTTTGTTTCCCACTGCCCTTTTGTATCATCAGTGTCATGTGACCAAACTGTCTCCTAATTGCCCGCCCCCCTCAGGTTGTCCCCTGAGCCATCCACTATTTTTAAAACATAATATTGATTTATTATAACACCATTTTTATTATACTACAGCAACGTTATAATGCCGGGACAAAATGGGCAACAAGGTTCCATGTAGAAATTACCCGTTCATGAAGTCCCTTTCCTTTGCTTTCATTTCATGTAGATTTCTGTTCTTTGTGGGTAGGTTATGCCACCTCACACTAGTGTTGCTTTTTTGTTCCCCACTCCCATCTCTTCCCCCATAGTTCCCCACTGTGTTCTGGATGACAATTCAGTCATTACTTATTCTACATTAAGGGAATCGTATGATTTGATTGGATTACCGTGGAAACTAAACAGGTGCGGATCCCAATTTTGGGGGGCTCTATAAATGTTAAGAGTACATTACAGCGTTTTGAATTGATGTTACAAAATAGTGTATAATGCTTGTGGAATACTGTTGGAGTTTTGCAAGCATCAGACCCTCAGTTATGAAAGAGTTAAACTGTTTGAGTATGCTGTTAGTTAGTTAGCATGTAGCCAATTAGCTATCATGCACATACTTCCCACCAAGGAAGAGGACGTGTCCTTCATAATGAGGCTAGATTGTCAATGACTATTGGCTAATCAATAATGTAAGATAAGGTACATCCTTGTTGTCACATACACAAGTAGATGGGAGCTTGGGGGGAACTTCCTTGCCTTCGTTCTCACTTTCTCACACAACTCAACAGTTTGAACTAACTTGGGAACAAAGATGGAGTTTAGATAGGTAGAGGGTCTTGGTTATTTTCTTCCAAATGTTACCCTGCGCTTTATCTTTTTAATAAAGTATTTTTTGTATAAGCTAAACATGCTGACTCTGGCTGCTTTATTTTTCTGCTGTGCATTATGCTGGACTCTGATAAATTTTTTCAACAGATACTTTCGATCCAGCCTTCCTCTGAGCACAGAGACAATTTCCATGAAAATAGTGCGGGTCATTCAGAAATTGTACAGCCACTCCTCATTGCTCCACACCTCAAAAACAAAGTTATCCCACCAGTTGCAGCTTCCACGGTAGACCCAATAACGTCATGGAAAATGCATGCCAGCAAGAAGAGTATGCAATTTCTGTTGCTGCTGGCTGGTTTCCTCAGATGAGTGGAAAGCACACAAACATGCTTGGAGACAGCGTGAAGGGCACAGCAGAGCTGTTTTCTCTTCCCCAAATTACACAAATAGGCTGAACAGCCATTCATGGAAGACGAGAAGCAGAGTGGGAAGCAGGGAAAGCAAGGGAGTGAGCAATCCGAGCAGTCTAAGGAATCATGTTTCTGCCATGTCCACCAATGTAGGAAAACTGTTGGGTTTAGCAAGTTGAACCACACCACAGTAATTATAGAGTTAACCTTGTTAGTCAACAGGAAGTCACATGTGTTTACTGTAACCAATCTGTTATCAAGTGTGAAAAGCCCACAAATCTTGTAGGAGGTCTTAGTTAAATGACCTGAACTTTAGTTTGTGATTGGAAAATCAATGTATTGGCTATTTTGCATATTGGGGGTCTCTTCCCTGTCTTTCTTTGCTTGGAGAAGAGATGCCATTCTTCTAGGCTGCGATCATATGCACAATTAGACCCGACATAGGTGCGAATGCCGGGTGTATTTAAAGGGCGTGATCAAACAACAACATCTGGGAAGCGTCCCGCAGCCATTGGCAACCCATTCTGAACCACCACAGAAGCAGAGTTAAAAGACACCGGGGGAAATCTGGTAGTTAACGGGTTGCGACAGGCCACGGATGGACTGTCCCGTGTCTGATCACTCTAGCGCGCTCTCATGGCATCAGGATGGTCTGATCAGGTCATCCCAACTCCGTGCCATTGTTCCCCCCCCCCTTTGCAGTATGCACATCATCACAAACTCCATTGGGAGCCCTCAGTGCGGAGGTGCGATTCATCGATCCCTCGGTTAAGCGCATGGGGGGAAACGGCACAAAACCCCCAGACTCACTCGCAGTTGCATCTGATCATGCACTAATGGACTGCGCCCGCAGCTTCAAAGGGAGGTGTGATCGTGCAACTGCGGGTCAAATTCCTCCGGAGGAAATAGCCTCGCCCCCCCCATTTTTTCTGGCGCGTGTGACCGCAACCCTAGTGTAGTTTTCTAGTTGTAAACATGTAGGATTTAGAGTCTGTTGTTTTTTAAATCCCATTTACCTTTTCCCTGTTAGTTCAAGTAATTTTCTTTTCAAACATATACATGGACTCTAACTCTTTTTCATTGCTCTGCTGATTTAATCTCTGCAAAATAATATTTTTCTAAGAATACCTTTCAATCATGTTTCTGCCACATCTACTGATGTAGCAAAACCAACACCAAAGAACTACAGTACACTAGAGAACCACAGAGAAAGGCAAGGATTGAAATGGAGAATCCATGTGGCAAGCAGGGTATTTTACGTTTAAATGAACCCAAAGACTGCCCCCCTCCATGGTGGAAATCTCTGTGGCCAATTAGCATGGGGTTTTCCTAGATGTGAAATTCAGACTTTTTTTGGGGGGGCAATGCTATGCCTATGACATAACTACACATGAACATTTTTTTAAAAAAAAAACAACTTTGTGATGCAGTGGATGAGGAAATGGCCACCAAACCCCTATTCAATGGAAGTGTGGAAAACATGTCATGGGTTGAACCCTGAATGCTAATGTTATGTATTGTGATGGAACCGGACTTGCAAATAGGCTTGCAACAGACATGCGAAATAGCGGAGTTTTGAACGCATAACAATAGAAGGCTAGGATCCTAGAATGAACCAATAGATTGATCCAGATCCTGGTAATAGCCAGTTGCTTAACAATATCTTCTAAATAGCCTATCATTGTTAGTGGAGGGGGGTGTTGGGTGTGGTGTGTGGTACGAATGTAAGCAGGGCTCCGACCCTGCAAGTTTGTCTTAGTTTTGGAGTTGAAGTCATTTAATAAACATGAGCTAATCACTCTACGTGTCGAAACCCAGTATATTTCACTGGCGATGAGGATGGGATCCCGATGAGCGAGCCTGACCTGACCTCCGGCACCAACTCCGGCACCAGCACCACACTGCGCAACGAGCCAGCACCTGGCATTGCACCAGGCAACGACTCTGCGCCTCGCATCACTTCCAGGGTCATGGCTGCCACTCCGGGACACCTTCCTGAGTTCGACCCCGCTCAACCAGAGTTATGGGAGACCTGGGTGGAGTGCCTAAAATTCTTTGTCAATTTCAGGGCATCGACGATGCCGACAGAAAGATGTCACTCCTGCTCAGCGCCTGCGGCATCACCACTTTACGCCTCATCCAGGGCCTCATCACACCCAAGACCTTGGATGAGGCCACCTACGATGAGCTGGTCAAGGCCCTCACCAGCCATTTCGCGCCTCAACCTACCAAGATGGCGAGGTGCATGGACTTCTTTTTGTGCCATCAGAAGTCCGAAGAAGCAGCCACCGACTTCATGGCCGAACTCCGCAGGCTGGTCCTCCACTGTGGATTTCCGGACCTAGGAGATGCCCTCCTCAACCAATTCGTCGTGGGTGTCAGGGAACAAAAGCTCCGCCATAAGCTCATCAGCCATGCAGAGCTGACTCTAGAAAAAGTGATGCAAGAGGCCACAGCTTTAGAGAAATCTCAACGCAACCGCCGGGTCCAAGCCGGCTTCAGCATTCCCGGTCTCCGATGTCTCAGACGAGGACGAAGTATACCAGATCCGTCACCCAGCTCACCACAACTCACAACCATCTGCTGCCACCGCCATGCACCCATCCGCTACCGCAGCCATGCGGCCCACACAACCAACTGTTCAAGCACCATATGCCAGCTGCGACGAGGGCCACAAACGATGCTCCTGCCATTTCCGCGACGCGACCTGCCGGACCTGTGGTAAAATCAGCCACATCGCCCGGGTCTGCCGTTCCCGAGGGGCCATATGTCGCTCCGCTGTCCACCAAGAATTGGAAGAGCTCCACACAATGACCGTCCACCAACACCAACTTGCCCCAGGACACCCCAGATAAGATTAAAGTAACTGAGTGTATAGAGGGGGCGCCCTGCGAGATGGAGTTGGACACAGGGTCCTCTATATCCATTATCTATGAAGAGACTCTCTGGAGGCTCTGCCCGCAGGGGGGCCCCCACCTGAGACCCGCCAGGTTCACCTTCAGAGACTTCCAAAAGAACCAGGTGGCCATTAAGGGGTGGGGCAAGTTCCATGTGCAGTACAAGGACTTTGATGAGCTTTTAGACTTGTTGGTGGCGGAGGGATGGCTTACTAGTTTGCTGGGACTGTCGTGGTTCACTCCCCTGGGGTTCGGGGTGACAGGCGTGCATCACATACGGACTACGGAATTTCAGAGTGTATGCGATGAGTTACCTGGGGTTTTCAATGGAATGCTTGGCCACTACACCGGCCCGCCTGTCTCCCTAACGCTCGACCCAGCTGCCCACCCCATCCACATGAAGGCCAGGCACGTCCTGTTTGCACTTAAGCCAAAGATAGACAAGGAGCTGGATCGCCTGATGGCCCAGGGGGTTCTAGAACCCATGCCGCATGCCCCTGGGAGACCCCCATAGTCACCCCTGTGAAGCCCAACGGGGACATCCATATCTGCGTGGACTACAAATGCAACATTAATAAGGCCCTTCAGGACCACGCTTATCCCGTTCTGGTGGTCGGCCATGTCTTGGCATCATTAGCCGGCGCAAAGGTTTTTGGCAAACTGGATTTGGCCCAGGCTTACCAGCAGCTCCCAGTAGACGATGCCACTGCAGAGGCCCATACAATATTGACACACTGGGGTGCCTTCAGGGTGCAGAGGCTGCAATTTGGGGTCAGTGTAGCCCCGGGGATCTTCCAGAACCTTATGGACTGTCTTCTTAAAGGTATCCCCAGGGTCCAGCCATTCTTTTTTTTAAGCCCCCGGAGGGGATTTTTTATTGCATTTTTATAACACTACAAACTACAACAGAAAATGGGAGGGGGAACTACATTTATAGGCTAAAGAAAGATACCCACTACTGACTAAAAACCCAAGAGAGGAGATCATCCCACCAGCTTAACCATACATTTAGTCTTAATCCCATTAATTTTACTATCAACTGAGTCAAATTTAACATTATCTTTTTCAAATCTTAAGTTTAACTGTCATACAGAAACACCCCAGTTACTTTTTTCCCACCATAGAGAACAATGGAGGAGATAGGGGCAACCTGTTTGGGGGCCCATAGAATTGGACCCCCTGGTCCAATGTTCTTCAAACTTGGTTGGTATCTTGGGGAGGGGCTCCAACAGCTACCCTGCGATTTTGGAGCCTCTACATCAACCCCCCTCCCCTCCAGCCCCCAGAATATACCCTATGTTTTCACCATTGACTTCAATGGCCCATAGGATATAATGGGGCCGAAATTGACATTCGGCGGGCCCTTTTTCAGGCCCGGTGTTCTAGTGGGGAGCTTGAAAAAGGAGGGGGGATGGCGGCTGTGCACTCCATTTTTCGGGCCCAGTGCTCCGGCGTGAAGCCTGAAAAAGGCGGCCATAACTTTTTAAAGAGCCCCTCCCGAGAGTTGGGTGAGCCAGAATGACCTCTCGCATCCCAGAATGACCTCACATGCGAGAGGTGGAATTTGCCCCACCAGTCCAAGGCCACCACCCCAGGGCTCAGGGAGGAAAGGGAACATTTTGCCCCGCTCCCCCCTCGCGTGCGGGCATTGCAGCTGCCGCCGAGAACAGCGACGGCGGCCATAACTTTTTAAAGAGCCCCTCCCAAGAGCTGGGGGAGCCAGAATGACCTCTCGCATCCCAGAATGACCTCACATGCGAGAGGTGGAATTTGCCCCACCAGTCCAAGGCCACCACCCCAGGGCTCAATGAGGCAAGGGAACGATTCGCCCCGCCCCTCCCCCTGTGCGCGGGCATCACAGCTGCCACCAAAAAAAGCGATGGCGGCCATAACTTTTTAAAGAGCCCCTCCCAAGAGCTGGGGGAGCCAGAATGACCTCTTGCGTGCGGTTGAATTTGTGAAAGGTGGAATTTGCAAGAGGTGGAATCGCATGCGAGAGGTGGAATTTGCCCCTATAAGTCCAAGGCCACCAGCCTGGGGCTCAGGGAGGCAAGGAAACTATTCGCCCCGCCACTCCCCCCGTGTGCGGGCATCACAGCTGCTGCCGAGAACAGCGATGGCGGCCATAACTTTTTAAAGAGCCCCTCCCAAGAGCTGGGGGAGCCAGAATGACCTCTTGCGTGCGGTTGAATTTGTGAAAGGTGGAATTTGCAAGAGGTGGAATCGCATGCGAGAGGTGGAATTTGCCCCTACGAGTCCAAGGCCACCACCCCAGGGCTCAGGGACGCAAGGGAACGTTTTGCCCTGCCCCGCCCCCCCGCACACGGGTGTCACAGCTGCCGTCATAACTTTTTAAGGAGCCGGGAAGGAGAGCTAGGTGAGCCAGAATGACCTCTCGCAGGAGAGGTGGAATTTGCCCCTACGAGTCCAAGGCCACCACCCCAGGGCTCAGGGAGGTGGGGGAACATTTCACCCCCACCCCACCAAGTCCCAACTGAAGACTGGTGGGGGCAGGGGCGGGGCTTATGTGCCCGCCCCCTGGGCTCCTGACTGACGGAGCGGTGCTCCGGTGTGCTCCAGCAAGAACCGAGGCCTGGTTTTAGTAAGAATTATGAGGGTCCAGAAAAAGCACAAGGACTGATAGGTTCAGCAACAACACCAGAACTACGCACAAACCCTTCCTTCCTCCAAGGAACTTAGAGGGTTTGATATTGTGGCTGCACAGGGGTATCCCATTTTAACCATGCAACAACACTCCGAAGTAAACAGAGATATAGTGATATCCAAGGCTTCCCAAGGAGTTTCATGACTCAGCAGATATTTGATTCATTTTTTATTTTTTTCTGTCTTAGGTAAGAAAGTGATTTGGCCAAGCCTTTTGAAATCCACAAAAGCTAGAACAAAATAAGACTTTACAGTATTGCCTGTCTTTTGCTGGCAACCTCTTTTTCTTATGCTTGAAGTCACTGATAAACTGATCCACTTGAAAGTTTCTTCAGTAACCTCCTACACTCTGATACAGCTGTCCTGCATTGAGTGAAGGGAATGGGGATTCCATTCAGCTCAAGGGGGGGGGGGCTCAGAGACACAGAGCATACACAAATCAGTAAGACCTTTTCAGTGCCCTTTACTCTCCATGTTCATAGTTGCATCAAAAGACAGAGGAGCTGGATTTTACTTCAGGGATTGTCATCATTTTAGAAGAGGCTTTCATAACTTTTCTCTGTTATTTCTTCTGCAGCTTTGAGGACACACATTCATTATGGTCCATGGTTTACAATAAATGGGCTGGAGTGTTTGGTTCTGAATATTTTGGTCTTTGAGCAGATCCTCCCACCACTGTATCAACCAAAACATGGTCTCCCACCCTTAATTTCCTGAACTGTAAAGCAGGAATTGGAACTGCGGTGGCTCAAGTGGTTAAGACGCTGAACTGCAGGCTGTGGAAGGTCGGTAGTTCAGCAGTTCGAGACCCGAGTGTGCCACATGACTGAGTGAGCTCCCGTCTCTAGTTCCAGCTCCTGCCAACCTAGCAGTTCGAAAGCAAGAAATTGCAAGCAGATAAATAGGTACCACTTCAGTGGGAAGGTAACAGCATTCCGTGCGCCTTGGTGTTTAGTCATGCCGGCCACATGACCACGGAAATGTCTTTGGACAGCGCTGGCTCTTCGGCTTTGAAATGGAGATGAGCACCGCAACCCTAGAGTCGGATTCGACTGGCTTTCAAGCAAGGGAACCTTTACTTTTTTAAAGCAGGAATGCCCTAACTCACAGGAGTGTTGTAAAAATAAACAGCATGCTGCACCCTAAAGGCACGATCCAGTTTCTGTAATCAACACTTCCCCTTGCTTTAACAAAGAAGGAAGAGGAGGAAGAGTTGGATTTATACCCCACCCTTCACTTGGAGTCTCAGAGTGGCTTACAATCTCCTTTCCCTTCCTGTCCCCACAACAGACACCCTGTGAGGTAGGTGGGGCTGAGAGAGCTCTGAAAGAACTGCTCTTGAAAGAACAGCTCTGATAGAACTGTGATTGACCCAAGGTCACACAGCTGGCTGCATGTGGAGGAGTGAGCAATCAAACCTGGTTCTCCAGATTAGAGTCCACTGCTCTTAACCACTATAGGAAACATAGTGAATTTGTAGCATCTTAATAACATGTTGGAAAGCAAGAAATTGCAAGTAGATAAATAGGTACCACTTCAGTGGGAAGGTAACAGCATTCCGTGCGCCTTGGTGTTTAGTCATGCCGGCCACATGACCACGGAAATGTCTTCGGACAGCGCTGGCTCTTCGGCTTTGAAATGGAGATGAGCACCGCAACCCTACAGTCGGATTCGACTGGCTTTCAAGCAAGGGAAACCTTTACCTTTACCTAATAATATGTAGATGGTTTCCTAATGCATTTTGGGCTGATATCTATAACCAAGAATAGCAAAAAAAATATGGTGTTGCTTCAGAAAATGCTCCAAATGCCAGTCCAGCTTCCTGCACAAATTGATGGTTTGCGTACTGCACTTAAAGCAATGAAAGAGTAGATAACTCACCTGGAACATGGGGGAAAAGGCAAAGCAGGACATTAAATCAGTGGTCAATTCACTCTTTAGGGGGTCTGTCAAAAGCAGTGCAAAGGCAAAGGGGCCTTCCAAAGAGCAAGTCCAGTTGTAAAGATCTTGTGTACACATCCCAAATAAGTACTTTAAGCCCTTTGAAATCCCATTGGTTTCAATGGGCACACAAAGCAGATGCTTCACTCTTTACCATTGAAGTCATTGTGACTCCAGTGTTCAGTTCCCCAGTGTTTACAACAAGACATGGATTTACAACAAGGCACTGTCTTTGAGTATCTCCCAGACTGCAAAAACCTCAAACCAGTTTGTCTGAAATAACGCTGTATAATCAAGTTCAACACTCATCAGAAGTCGTCTGAAGATGGCAGACCCAGTTCTTTGGAAATCTGCTTATAGGCATTGCCAGTTCAGAAATTCAGCACACATGTGATCATGTTACCGTGTAAGGTCTCTCTGGAGTTGATTTGGAGCACATTGAGCTGTGAATATGAAATGATTTGTGTAAGGAACAACAGTTGAAGCTGTAGAAGGAAACATTTGTTTTAACAGCAGTAAAACTTCCTGAATATATCTAATCACAACTTGGGGGGGGGTCTCATTGATTGATAATTAGATTGGTACAATTGTGCAAACCACTAAATATTTGCTATTATGAACAGCACCTTACTTTTCATGAATCCGTCAGCAGGTGATAAAAATGGGCCCTTCATTTACTGATGCAGATTGTGGCATTTCTCTCAATCAACAGTGCCCCTTACTGGCCAGACTGCTGAAGAAAGACAGTTTCCTTTATCTACAGTTTCCCACCTGCCCCACATTCCCCCCCACAAATTTGTACACATCATTTTTACTGTGTGAAAGAATAAAAAACCCTGAAATATCCACTTGTGGGTTAGCACTCTGTTTTGTATTCTGCCCCAAATAGATATAACTTAGGCTTTCTGAAGGTACGTTTTAATTTGAGGAAATATTTGAGAATCATCTACAAGAAATGTTACAAGAGTCACTACTTTCATTTTTTAAAAAGAATCATATAACCCACTCTGCAAAACAGAGAACAAAAAGAGTAATGAAAATGGGTTCAGTTTGGTCTTGCTTCTCCCCCTTTCTCCCTTTCTTTTAGACGTCCCCACATTGCCCCTCTGTATGATTTTGACACCATCTGAAAGTTGTATTGTATTTATTGACTTTGATTAATTGCATGTTGCATTTTAAAAGGTTTTAAATTATATATCTATAAATTGTTGCCACCCGCTCTGAGCCAGTTTTGGGGAGAGCAGGTTATAAAATAAATAAATAAATAAAATATATAATTACCATTAAATAGCATCAACATCTATATTTGGAGGGGCAATTGACAAATATGTAGTGTTGGATTCAACCCACTGATTGTAAATGAACAAACACTAATCAATAAATGAACAAACACTAATCAATATGGTCCTAAATTTCTTAGAAAAATTACTTTGAACAGTAGATATCAATCACAATTCAGCACAGAATGGGGTAGCCTTCTCCAATTATAATCAACAGGTTTTAGTGTACCTAACTATGTGCTGTACAATGAACATTATTTGTTGAAGTCTTGGCATTTTCAGAACTTCAGCTACCTAAGTCAGTTTAAGGAGGTTCAAGGTTTTTACTTAGCAAGAACAAGTGTCCACTTGTTTGTATACTTCACCAAATCACTTACTCAGTTGTATTGCATTCAAACTACCAACAATAACAGGCAGCTAGACAACAAATTATCTCATGTTTCCAAAACAATCATTTATCATGTTTTCTTCATACAGAAAATCATTCAGCCTTACCTACTGAGCTTGGAGTCTGGAAAAAATTCCAGTCAAATGACAACTTTGAACCCTTGTGTGCACAGATAAATGTTCTCAACAATAAAACTCTCTCTCTCTCTCTCTCTCTCTCTCTCTCTCTCTCTCTCTCTCTCTCTCTCTCAGGGTTGCCAGATCCCTGGTCTGAGTGGGTTTCCCCCTAATTTCTGGGGCTCCAGCCTGCTGCCAACCAGCCAGTCAGTGGGGGAAGCCCCACCCCTGAACAGGTATGTCACCCTGTGATGTCTCTGTCACAATGATGTCACCCAGAAGTGACATCATTGCATTGGGGATGTCAGGGGGCTGGCGCTCTAGTTTTTGAACAAACTCTATGGTTTTGAAGGCAAAAAAAACAGAGTTTGAAGGCAAAGAACCATAGAGTTTGAAGACAAAAAACAATCAAGTTTGAAGGCAAAAACCCAGAAGATCCCGGAGGAGAGTCAGGATCCCCCCACCGGCAGCCAGGTAGAACCTGGCAAACCTAGGCTTTGTCTCTGTCTCTGTCTGTCTTTCTGTCTTGGTCTCTGTGTCTCTGTCTCTGTCTCTCTCAATGCTTTCCTTGCCCCGGAAAAAAAAAATCAGATTTAAACATGCCATGCAACACGCCAAAGATGACTGATGGCACTTCAAGCACCCGTGCTCGCTGGCAGAGGCAAATCCCAGCCCAGTGATCTCAGGCCTTGTTTACACTGAGACTTTGCCCTGAATTCAGCCATCTGTGGCCAGCAGCCAGTGCAGCTGTGCCAGGGCAATCCCTCTAGGACACATAAGGCAAGCAACAATTGGCACCAGTAAAGCCTGGCCTTGGAATTGTCCCTCCCCCCGTTTTTATTCTAACAATATTTGTAATCCACTCAGATCATACTATCTGCATAGCTTCCGTGATATTCAGTACAAAGTATTCAATAGGGTCAGTGACAGTTCTTGTTGCTTTTCATTTTCATTTTAGGATAATTTTCTTTTGAAAATGTTTCATTTTCTTTATTTTTGTTCATTATCATTAGTATGATGTTTGCTTTCATTATTATATTTATTTTTGTTTTCCATTTACTTTAATAGGAAAAACATTTCTGGGTATAAGTAGTTTGATTTCCTCCCAATTTGAACTGTGCCCTTTCTGTTAGGATTCTTTTTAAGTAAGTCAGCAGAGTATTAAGAGACTGAGTCCATGGTGTGTTTTAAAATATAAAAGTTTACTATAAACCTAACATGGGAAAAGGTACACAGGATATAAAATAACAAAGACCTAATATGTCTACATCCTTACAGCTAAAAGGTAAAACGGGAAGAGCAGAAATGGCGTCTCCTTCTCAGTCAGAACAAAGAACACGAGGAGAAACCAATATGCTAAATACTTGACACCTTGGTTTCCAATCAGACAAGCAAATTAGCTCCAAAATTCCCGGGCATTCTCCTGTCTAAACAGATTGGTTACAACCAAACATGTGACTTAACAAACATCATTAACCCTGTAAATACTGAAGTGTTTTGACTTGTAACACCCAACACTTTCCTATAAAAGTGTTTAGTTTTGAAGGCAATAGAAATTTTTGGTTGTGCAATAAGCAGAGGGAAGCAACCCCAGAAAGTAGTCAGAAGCACAAAGTCTTCATCCAAAAAAGACAAGGAGTTAGAGCCCACCAACTTCAACTGGTGAAAGAAGACCCTTTTGACAAGAAAAAAGTCTCTGGGATCCTTGTGGGCAAAAACCACATAGAATGGAGCCTGCAGTGCGGAAGGGAATTGAATGAGACAAAGTGATAGCTGGCAGGATCCAATCCTAAATCTGCATCGTTCATACACTGAATGCAAATGAGGAATTATGGCTCAGTGGTAGAGCATCTGCTTTGCATACTGAAGGTCTCAGGTTTAATTCCTAACATCTCCAGTTAAAGGAATCAAGCTATTGTGATATGAAAGACCTCTATCTAATACCCTGGAGAGATGCTGCC
Source organism: Gekko japonicus (assembly GCF_001447785.1). Classification (NCBI taxonomy): domain Eukaryota; kingdom Metazoa; phylum Chordata; class Lepidosauria; order Squamata; family Gekkonidae; genus Gekko; species Gekko japonicus. Next base: position 109,214 of record NW_015165894.1, read on the forward strand.
AGTCAGAGAAGATGCTACTGACTTTGACGGACCAACTCAGTAGAAGGCAACCCTAGTTTATATAGAATGAATTATTGCAGATCAGCACATTATTATTGCAGAAGAATGACTTGCAGAAGAATGACTTGCAGATCAGCACAATCCTCTTCAGTGGCAAGATATATAATTCCACTCACTTGAAAATGTTCCTTCAGCTTGCATTATTTGATGACTGAATCTTCTCTTTCCCCGCTGACTCATGCTGCTCTCACTGAAGTCTCAAGCAGACACCCAGGCACCAGAATGCCAAAAATTTATGACCTTTTCCAAATACTAATTAATTCAGATATAGCTGTGTGATGGACAGGCTAAGTTCAGCCTCTCCCTAAGAGCAGCCAATGAGAGTAGATGGAATGTTGAGAGAAGGAGACTTGAAAAACAGCAGTTAAAAATGACAGGGAGTTAGCAGCAGATGGAAGGAGGAGGAGATTGGATTTATACCCTGCCCTTCACTCCGAGTCTCAGAGCGGTTTACAAACTCCTTTCCCTTCCCCTCCCCACAACAGACACCCTGTGAGGTAGGTGGGGTTGAGAGAGCTCTTAACAGAAACCGCCCTTTTTCAAGGACAGCTCTTATCACAACTATGCCTTGCCCAAGGTCATCCAGCAGCTGCAAGTGGAGGAGTGGGGAATCAAACCCGGTGTAACAGGCCGGATTAACCCCCCGGCCAGAGTAACCCCAGGGTTACTCTGGCCTAGCCTAGAATAACCCCGGAGGGGTTCTGAGGGGTTATTCTGGCCTAGCCTAGAGTAACCCCGGGTTAATCTGGCCATCTGTAACAGGCCAGATTAATCCCCCCCCCGGCCAGAGTAACCCCTGCCTGGCCAGGCCAGAGTAACCCCGGGGGTTAGTCCAGACGGGGGGTTACTCTGGGCTAGCCCATACTAACCCCCGCCTGGCCAGAGTGGTAAGTTAAATGTCAGCTGAATCCAATCTCTTCTTTTTTTTAACTTCTTTTTTTAAATTCTTCTTTTTAACTGCACAACACAACAACCTGTAACCCCGGGCTTAGTTGAGTGGTAACTTAGATGTCAGTGTAACCAGCACAGTGTCAGCTTCTGAGGGTTTCAGGTCCATGAGAAACTTGTCAGGCAATCTGAGATTCCTCTTGGTAGTGAAGAACAGGGTATGAATCCAATCTCATTAGTCAACAGACCCAAATATCAACAGTACGACGACTGACATTTTTTGGAGAGCCAAATTTTTTAAACTATATAGGTAGGTACTTTGTTATTAACTTAATTATGGTACTCCTAAGGATTTTAAACTTAAACTATCAGTGGCTATTAGCCACAAGGTAGGTACTTTGTTATTAACTTAATTATGGTAATAAGAACATAAGAACATAAGAGATGCCAATGTTGGATCAGGCCAAAGGCCCATCCAGTCTAACACTCTGTATCACACAGTGGCCAGAAATACCAGGTGCCATCAGGAGGTCCA
>NW_015165894.1:110808-111018 GCF_001447785.1 Gekko japonicus
TCTTGTAGCCGCCACCATTTCCTGTGGCAGTGAATTCCAAGTGTTAATCACTCTTTGGGTGAAGAAGTACTTCCTTTTATCCGTTCTAACCCAACCGCTCTGCAGTTTCATGGAGTGCCCACGAGTTCTTGTATTGTGAGAAAGGGAGAAAAGTACCTCTTTCTCTACCTGCTCTTTCCCATGCATAATCTTATAAACCTCAATCATGTC
>NW_015165894.1:111856-142233 GCF_001447785.1 Gekko japonicus
ACTCCGTGGCCTGTCATCCCAGTTACATAACACTCCTGGTACAGTCCCTGATTATGTCAGGAAGGATCGTTAATAATTTCAATGCTTGATTGGGTTATCCCAGTAGCCTGAGGGGCAGAGCAGGAAAGACATGAGATGACACAAAAGAGGGCTGGGTGTGGTATTGGAGAAGACAATTGAATATACTTTAACTTTACCTGGTAGAATTCCATTAGCATGATCTCTGCTGGGGGGAGGGGGGAGGCTGGAAGCTTGCTGTCACCTGCAAATGGAGACCTATTTTTCAGAGATGGATGCCCAAGCTCCCACAGTACACAACCTTTACAAATGAAAGGCCAAGAGTGGTGCTAAGATACTTTCTTACAGAACTTGGTAGTGGGTTGAAAGTCTTCATCTGCTGGCGTCTCTGTGAGATGTTGATGTCATCATTGTCTGGTCCCTCACGTGGTCTTTTGAGTGTCTTCTGCTTCAGGCTGTCATTTGCAGAGTCACTAGGATAATCATCATGGGACTTGGGTGCCTTCCTTGGCCTGAGTCCTGTGGGTCTCTGGGTCAGGTTATAAGTGGGGTGGTATTGGGGCTACCCAAGGGTAAAAGGCAGCGCCTCTGGCAACAGAAGGTGGTTCTCTCTGGTTATTGGGGAAGTATCTCTCTTAGTAGAAAAAGACAGCAGCCCCAGAAAGCAGGCCTGGGGGGTTAATCTGGCCTGGGGGGTTATTCTAGCCTAGGCCAGAGTAACTCCGGGGTTACTCTGGCCGGGGGGTGAATCTGGCCTGTTACAGCTGGCCAGATTAACCCGGGGTTACTCTGGCCGGGGGGTTAATCCGGCCTGTTACACCGGTTCTCCCAGATTAGTCTCTGCACACTTAACCACTACACCAAACTGGCTCTCTCAAGTTGACAGTTTAAAGGCTGAGGTGAAAACATTTTTTTCTGACTGACTGAGGGGAACTATATAGAAGAGCTGCTTGGAACAGGCTGAAATTAGTAAATTTGTAACTAAAGGATGCCAGTTGTAGGTATAGGACCTCAGTTCAAGAGTACAATGGAAGTGAAAGGTTGTTTATTATACTTTCCTTTCTTCAGAGTTTTGTTTATATCATAAATATAAGCTTTCTTGTTTGTTTAGCCCTGTGGGCTGCCTGTCTGAGTGAAAGAATCACACGCACAATTTAATACCTTGGTCTATGTTTATATTCTAGGATACGCATGAATGGTGGCAGCGAGGGATTGGAACATTGTTTGAACCCCATCCCCATACCTCTGTGTTGGTGAGGGCTGATTATTAAAGGGGGCTGGCCTACCCTGTTTGTTGATGTCTCTGGGAGTGAGAGAGAAAGGACCTGAAATGCAAAATGGTGATGACTGTAGATTTTAAAAGAGACAAGAAGGGTGGTGAGTATGATGTCCTGACCTACATATAACCCATAACCTAAAGTAGAGAGGTTGTATAGGGTGGTAGGTACTCTGTGTGAGTGGAGAAGGTTTCAAAGAAGTTAATTGTTAATGCATATTCCAAGGGTTAAGGTCCACAATGCAGACCTCATATCAAAGAGGCATTCTCTTAGAATGAACAGCTAAATTCAGTGGCAGTTGGCAGTAGAGTCATCAGCACGAGTTTTCCTGACATGGCAATTTTATTTTTAAGAACTGCCTGACAGGCAGAGAAGAAACCTTTTAAAACTCTATGGGGTTGCGAAGAGTCTGACTCGACTGTGCTACTGAACAACCATGGAGACACCATAGTACATCGTTGGGTATTACAAGTTGAAAGCACTCAGTGTATCTGGGGTTAAATGTTTGTTTATGTTACTCACAGGAAGTCACATGTTTCTCATGTAAACAATGTTCTTTAGATGTGGAATGCCCGGGGAATTTTCTCCCTGCTCTAGGAATTTGATTGGAACTAAAGTGTCAAGGTATATTACCATTTTATGGCTTCTCTTCCCGTCTTTGTTTGGTGTTCTGAAGAACAAGAAGAGTAGCCATACTCTCTCTCTTCTAGTTTTGTCTTTGTGGAGTAAGGGTGCAGCCGATTTTGCTCTGTTGTTATTTTCATCCCAGTTACCCTTCCCATGCTACAATTTAGTAAAAACTTTATATTTTAATCACACATGGATTCTGAGTCTGAATGATTTTACTCTGGCTCTGCTGGACTATCTTATCTCTGCTAAATACCATTTTTTCAGTATCTCACTATCACCCAACATACATACATACATACGTGCCATTAAGTCCCAACCGATTTATGGAAACCCCAGCAAAAGGCTTTCAAGGCAAGTGAGAAACAGAGGTGGTTTGCCATTGTCTTCCTCTTCAGAGCCTTCCTTGGTGGTCTCCCATCCAAGCACTAACATAGAAATATAGAGCCGGAAGCTGTCCCATGGGTCAGCTAGGCCAATCCCCTGCACAATGCAGGGGGGGGATCACAGCTACCCCCCCAACTCCCCCAGTGACACTGCTTAGCTTCCAAGATCTGATGAGATCTTGCTATACCATGCCTCCTCCCCTCTGATGCAATAACAGGGAACATTTAATTATTAAAATTGTAAAGGCTCAAGAATTCATCCAGAAATAAAGCAGCAACCAGATTTTATGGGGTTATGACTCCACCAGCACGAATATAATTCATAATGCAAAGTAAGCCTGTGAAGGAGTAATCACACTGCACTTCAGATATGCTCAAGTTAGGTTAGGCCATTTTAATAGTCTTGTTTCTTGGGAAAGCTGCACATTCTCAATAGCTTTGTGGCTTTGCTGTGTATATACATCTATGTGGCCTTTGGCAGGTACATTGGCAATCATAAGCATACCCTGTCACAATTTAGCAGTGCATACATTGGTTTGTAGAACTCCTTGTCAATTGTAAAGGTGGAGGTAGCACAACATTGTATTTGTTTTGCATGTGCCTATTAGAAAGAAAGAAATTCACATTCCTAGAATCCAAAGCCTAACATCACCTGACAGAGAAGTTCTGAAATAACTCCTTTATTACAATCTATTTACTTGTGGAGAACCACAGAAAATACCTCCAAGGACATAAATACTAATTTGAGACAATGACATGACATAAAGTTCTTTTCCCCTCCTGTCCTGCTTTGCTCACTTTCCCGATTCTAGAGCACTGCTTACAAGTTCAGTACAAAGTTAACACTTGTACAATTAAATCTTCATGCCATGCTAGAATAACTTGTAGCTAAAATCTGAAGACTGGTGCTATTAGGATTCACCCAGTCAAGTAGAATAGTTTGGTTTATTATGAGAAAACATAATAATAAATCTGTAATTTAAATAAAGACATTTGACTGCATATGGAAATGCTTCATGAGCTGTGCCAGGTAAAATGTTAGTAAAACATGATACTAACATTGAATTTAATTTTTCTTCTCTCTTAAAGAAATTGATGCAGGAGAAATGACGAGAATAGAAGACAATTTTGAACCACTAAAAAAGAAAAAGAAATCTCCCAAAAATGTGCTTGAAGAAGTTAAAATTCATTTTTGTATTGCCCTGGAATTTTACAAAGTCTTTGCCAGTGCAACAGTGAACAAGAGGGTCCCCCCCCCCATTGTGTCTAATTTTAAGTGTCTGTGCCTCATTACTGTGTGGTAGCTTGTTTCATGAAAACAATTGTTGGTTTCCAGAATAACAAGAAGACCTGTGCTGACTGTGCTGAAGCTATTCCTTAGAGAATATGAAACCTCCAGTGGAGAAAGAGGTGGGTTCTTATTAAGCACTGGAAATAAGCTGAATGTAAATGTGTATTCCTTTCTTACAACATGCCTAATTACCCATAAATGTCATTAAGTCGAGAAATGTTTTCCACCAAATTAACTTCAACTCATCTCATCTAATTAGCCAGGGATGCTGAAAGGTAACAACTTACCAGTCTCTGTTGTAGAAAACATATTTAATGGTTGACTTTTTTGTTAACTGTCATTCTGAAAAAAGGTACTGCATCTGTCAAACCTGATCATGATCATAGCAATTAAACACAATACCGCCACACAGTTTCAGACAAAAGGTAGCTAATTTTGACAACTCAGTCACTGGCAGCAAACGTGATTAGCCTAAATTTTATGAGGACATAACAGGTACTGGGGACATTTTCAGTTTTGAAAATGTACAATTCTCTGCACCTAATGGGTAATCTATAAAATTTGCAGTACAGTCCTAAACAGAGTAATTTGTACATCTAATGGTGAAGTGTGGCCCTCAACTGTGGATATCTAAATCTGTGGATCAGGACCACACTGACATTAAACAGATTTCCCTGCAAACTGTGGGGATGTCACAGGATTACAGAAAACTCTGAAATTAAAAAATATATGTATTGGGGGGGGGTTAAATTCAGGCAATGGCAGGAAGCCTCAGTGGAGGCTGGGAGCTGTGTGGAGTTTGCTGCCAGCATTGGCAACACGGGGGAGAAGGCTCAGTGAAAAGCCCTTGCCTTCCCTCCATCAAGCCAGCAGTGAAGGAGTTGGGCAGGTGAGCGAGGGAGTCCTCACTGCCCCCTGCCACACCAGCAAGCCCATGCCACTCACCTGCTGCACCAGCAACCAGGGAGTTGGTTGGGGGGCACTGGAGTCCTCACTGTCCCACTACCGAGGTAGCAACCATGGAATCAGGTGAGGAGGCGCAGCAGTCCTCACTCCCTCTTGAGCTGACCATGAGGGAGACAGATGATGGCAACATCAAGGGTGGGATAGACAGAGGATGTGAGCCGGGACCAGCGGCAGCAATGGGGCACGGCTGGGAGCCATGTTGGTCGAATAGTGGTATGGATGGGGGGAGAGATTCCTCCCATCTGTACCCTTCTAAATTCAGTGAATGACCTTAGATTGGTACAACTTTGCTTAGGACTGCGCTAGTAGTCTATTTTTCCTTCAGCTATTGTGACATACATATTGGGTTTTACTGGTTGTACTGGTTGTACTGCTAACTGGCAGAGGCTCTGTGAGATCTCAGGCAGAGAAAGGGCTGTTCCAGTCATCTGCCATCTAGGATTGCCAACTTCCTGGCGGAGCCTTAAGATCTCCCACAGTAACAGCTGCTCTCCAGGCCACAGAGATCATTTGCAGGAAGTTGCTGCTTTGGCAAGTCGACTGTATGGCAGTATACATCCGTCCACTCTGCAAACTGTACCCACCCCAGGTTCCACTCCCAAATCCCCAGGAATTTCCCAAGCCAGGCAAAGCACATGCTCTCCAACAGAACCATGCCCCTCTCTCAGTGCTTGGAAGTATATCCTACCGAGCTTCATAGAAAGTACATATAACATAGAATCCAATGGGATTTCATTCCAAATAAACATTCATATCCCAGGGCTGTTCTGTAACACTGTAACCATTAAATCTAATTTCTACTTCTGTCTGTGGCTACAGTCAAAATGCTGACGCTTGGACATTTTTATCTGACTACAATGATTTTGAAATATAGAAGACACCTATGGTCTTTACTCATGAGATATAGTAAATACAAAATAAATTGCTGAAAAAGTTCACAAAAATATAAAGATGTAATACATTTCAAATATCAAAGATGTAATTTAATATTTGTTTTCCAGCAGGTGCTAGCAGGTATACAGCACAGGAACAAGGACGAACACTTCTCGAGTCTATCTGCGTTCGTTTCGAGTGACTGACTTGTCCATGTAGAAGAATCAGTGTGTAGGAGCTGTGTGAGCCATTTTGAATGTTTTGGATACCCTTGTGGTGCATTGAATTGCAGAAGTTCATTGAATATTGAAGACTAATGTTTTGGATACCTTTACTCATGAGAGTCATCACATCCAGGTTAGAGCAGAAGCAAACCATCTGTAGAGCAGAAAAAGCCTTTGAACAGCACTTTCTAATGCTACACAGTTTCTAGAGAGAGGATTGACATTCATTTGCCAAAATTTAAATCTGGCCACAAAAAGACTGGCATCTCCATTGCCTCACTAGATGCTCCTCCACAGGATCACTGCTGTATTTATTTAAATATGTGGCCCACCCATCTCGTGAGCTTTGGACTGATAACAAAAGAGCAGATTTAAAAGGAAAATCTGTGTTTTATACACCCAGTATTCCAAGAGCCTGGTGACCGCCAGCACTAGCCTGAGGCACGGTAACAGCAAGCAAAATACTTGTTGCAGAATGGCATTAATCTCTGAGGCACATTCTCCTTCTAACATTTCAGCTCTGATATGCTGATTTAGCACAAGACTCCCCCTGTCAACAACCCCAAAACATAATTTGCATATGTATTATTTACAGTCTCTCAGTCATAACAACATTTTTAAAACCACCGAAGGAAACTTTTATTCAATATAATCTCAGCCTAATGGCAGAACTTCATGCTGTTTCAGTAAGCACCTCTCCCCCCAACTTGCTGAGGAAATAAAATGGGGGAGAGAGAGAAGTGCTTAATACAGCCTACGGTTGCTGATTTTCATCTACCGTATTCCTCCTTGCAACCCCCACTCAATTAGACTTTTGGTTTCAAAACCTGGCTGGGGAAAAAAAGATTTAAAATATTGGAGAAGGTTTAAGCCACCCTCCTACCCACCCCGCCATCATTTCCTTCTAAAGTGTAATTCCACTCTAATTAAAATTACCTATAGAGTAGGAGGAAACAAGACAAGCAAAATGGAAATCAGAGACAATTTATTAATTTTGGTGCCCATGTAATTAAAATAATAATCTCTTTAAGACATTGTAATTTAAATATATTATTTTAAAGTATTATATCAATATGCATAAACAGCAAAAAAAACCCTTTACCTTTCTAATCTAACATGAATTACATTGAATTATAGGTTGCAGGATGTTCTTAATTTAAGTCATTATTTCTCAATATTGACATCTGGTAGATTGGGGGTGTAATATAACACCAAAGGGCTTCATAATACACAGACACAGCAAAGCTTTTTGGCCCCAATCCAACACAGAGTTAAGCACACTTAAGTCCACTGACAACAGAGGGAATGTTTTTGCTCTTGTTTTCTTCATTATTATACCTTTATTAGTGTATGGAATTCATGTAACAGACATGTTGAATGTGTAGTTCAGATTTTGTTTTCATCTCTCAGTTGCCCATGTAAGGTTCAACTGGTCAGCATCTCAGACTACTCAGTTAAGACATGATGTTCCTTTACTGGCAGAAGGACAATGTTATCATTTCCATTTCAATGATGTTTCTGGAGGTTGGTCACACTTTAACCCCATTGAAATCAATGGAACAAGTAGCTGCAATGGTTTCAATGGGACTTATAGTTTAGCTGGATCTGGGTCAATGTTTTTAGAGCAACAGTTGTTTACTCAGATGTGGTATGGAATACAGGCATCATTTCTCAACACAGCAATTCAGAGGCAGGCTTTCCCTCAGCATTCAAATGTGAACATTTTGTTGTTGGGAAAACATTATTCTTCCCTCCTTGGCAGCAAGTGAAACCTGCAGACCAGGCAGTCCTACAGTAGATCTGAAAATGAAAGGGAAGCATATTCTCTTTGTTTAACTAAATACCCCTTTGAACTGGCTGTTAGTGCATGTATTTTAAATCTCTCATCCTTCCTAACTGCTGAGAGATAAAAGGATTTATTTTTTACAGTATTAATAATACCTGTTGACCAGTTTCTCTCCCTCTCAGTTTCAAATCTTCTGTTGCTGTCAGTGACACATGCTTTCTTGCTCATCTGGGCTGGCCCAGCCTCATTAGTAAGGGATTTTGTGCATGTTAGTTAATTGAGTCCCATTCTCACCACCTGCCACTCGCCAGTCTCATCTGCACACTAGCGGCCTCTAATTGTCATCATAAGGCCGGCTCATGGCAACAACTTGAGAACAGATCCCTAGCAGGACGTGTGCCGTAGGGCTCTGCAATCTTCTAGGGAGTAACAGTGTGGTGAGGAATGGTAACTGTAACAATTTGTCAAGGGACCAGATGTTTTGAGAGGAAAGGCACCCTGTGCTAACATCAGGCACTGGGACCTCGATGTTTATTACCGTGTCAGATGCTAATATAGAAGTCTTGTGTTATTGAGGCTTGCCAAGACTTCAAATGAACGGAGATCGCACAGCCCCTGGTCTCTCACTGACAAAGTTGATGAAAACAGGGGGACTAACTACAATTATTTAAACATAAGTGAAATTGTATACCTCATTAGTCTATGGTTCAACAGCTCAGAGAGACCCTCATCACCGGCAATGGTCATAGCTAGAAATGTTCTACAGAGAAAATTGAGTGGTGGGAAGGAGACACACAAACAGCTGCACAAGTCTTGGACATCTATATCATTGACCTAAAACTAATGCCACTGTGTGTTTTTCAACACCATTTAAATCACATATGACATTTACCCTCTCAGAAAAAGCAGCATTTCCTTATACAGGCAGAGTTCAGAGACACAAAGCATTTTTAGTTGCTTTGTAGCGATTAACGAAATATATTTTGTCCTAATATCACCATTGCATCTTTGTCCTGATACCATTTGCTACAACCTGTTGTCTAACTTAATTAGATCGCAAAGAGCTTCCTAAATCATCTTCTTGTTTGCATTCCTTTTTGCAGCAACATCTTTTTTCTTTTCTTCCCTCCTTTTTTGTCTTCCTTTTTTAAGTCAAGCCTGAGGAAGAGTCCTGTGAAACTTGTAATCCAGCTCACTGCATCGTGGCTGTGAACTGGTATTAATAAAAGTATTATGTTGCTTTATGTGTTTCATTGAACAATGATGCAATTGGTTTCCATTATTGCTCTTCATCTCTCAAAGTTGCCAGAACTATCCTGATATATTTTAGGGTAGATCTTAACAGAATGTATGATGAGAAAAAGGCAAAAGGCTAAAGGGAACTAAATCGAAAAAGTAGTAGAACTAACAAGAATAAGCTACTCTGGGGAGAAGGAATGTATTTACATTTCTAGTATCTTGAGATACACTCTTACATTACCTTTGTTGTCCATTGTTACCTGTAAAGCCTTTCTAAAGGACACTCCTCTTGTATCAATAAGCATCAATCCATTGGTGTTCCAAACAATACCTACTCAAATCTTATCCCAGAGCTGTGCCCCTTTCCCCCCCAAGCTTCTCCCTTCCAATTGACCCTTATTTCAGGACTCAAGGGATATGCTCTCATTTCCTTAATGGGTTATTCACTGAAACTGAAATCCTTCTGATCCCTGAAGATTATTTCTACCTTTCTTGTTCACTTTCTCTGCTATTCCTAAGGGCTCACTTCCCTTTAGATTACCTCATTGCTTGCAGACATTTGGGGAAATGTTCTAATTTTTTGCTGCTTCTTGCCTTTGTTTTTTAATATACTTTTTATTGCTTTTCTTCCTGCACACTACAAAATCTATACCCTACAAAACTAAAACTAGGCTAATCAAATGCTTTGAGTATATGTCTACATGCTAAAAATTACATTCAATTCTTTAAAATCTAATAAAAGTGTTCAAATACAAAGAACATAAAGGCATTTTTGATATTACATCACATCTGGTTGAGAATATAAGTAAATTAAATGTCAACATAGGTAATCTCAGATCTTCACTTAGATTTCTTCTTAGCTTTGGTTTTCTTCTTCTTTTGTCAGGGGAGATTTACTTTAAAAGTTTTAGGGGCCGCAGCTCCTAAATCCAAATCCGCATCAGAGTCAAAGATTTCACCCAATGACACAGATTTCTGTTGTTCGGTTGTTCTGTTGTTCTGTTGTTCACTTTTTTCCCCGTTGCCTTTTCTTCCTCTGCTTCATATCTTTGTTTGGTTGAAGATTGTTGCTGTTTAAGAAAGAGTTCTGCTTTTAATAGAGGGTCAATCTTTTCCTCCTTCTTCTTAAAGTTGAATATAAGTCTTTCTGGAAAAATCCATCTGTATTGGACATTGTTCTTTTGGAGGAATGCTGTAATATTTCTATACTGCTTCCTCTTCTTGCGTATTTCAAATGGGACATCTTTCAATATTTTTATCTCTTCTTCTTGAATTTTAACTGTTGTCACTGTAGATGCTTTAAGTATTGAGTCTCTTATTGGTCTTTTTGCAAATTTTACAAAAACTTCCCCTGGGAGATTTTTTTTTTTTTACAAACTCTGAATAAATTCTGTAGATTGTATCAATATCTGCTTGTATTAATTCAGGTTTGTTATTGATTAAGGGGGCCATTGCTTCGCTTATAATTTCTCTTAAGTTCTCATCTTTTTTCTCTGACACCCCTTGAAATCTCATGATGAAAGAGGATCTTTCCATTTGTAGCTATAGAGGTTGTTGCTTTTCAGAAGTTCTTTCTTTTTCCACTTAGTCCATTCTTTGGTCTATTTCTTTGGTCTTAATTTCAACCTTTTTAATCTTTTTGGCTGACTTTTCTGATTTGACCAAAACAAGAAAAACAGACCTCCCAGTACTAAGACAAAGAAAAAACAACAAAATGGGGGAAAGTAGTAGACAACCCACTAAAACACTTAGATATGTATGCAAATATAGTCACATATATTTAGATACTATATCAAAATTTACAAAATTTATATGCAAGGCATATTAGCCATAACAAAATGTTTACATGTTAAGTACAATTGTATGAAATATATGAATGTTTGTTAATTAACTCTGTTTTGCAGTTGTTCTGCTTCTGATGAAGTTTTGACATGAAACCAAGCGAAAGCCGGCTGCTTTGTAAACTTGGAACTTGAACTTGTAAAAAACTACCTGTAATGTAGGGCTTTTTTTGTAGAAAAAGCCCAGTAGGAACTCATTAGAATAACAGGCCACACCCAACAGCAGAAACTCATTAACATATTAGGCCACACCCTGACATCACAGCTCATTAGCATATTAGTCTACGCCCCCCATGTTGCCAGAAGACTGGTCATCCAGCCACACCCATTTTTTGCTTCTTATTCTATTTACCTTGTTTGTTGTCAAAACCCAGGGCTTTTTTTGTAGCAGGAACTCCTTTGCATGTTAGGCCACACATCCCTAATGTAGCCAATCCTAATGAGTTTCTGCTGTTGGGTGTGGCCTGTTATGCTAATGAGTTCCTGCTGGGTGTGGCCAACTCAGGAGCCAACCGGAACTCCGTTCCTGTGCGTTCCTACCCAAAAATAGCCCTGCTGTAATGGATTAGCAATATTCTAATGATTGTTTTGGCTAACAACATTGCAATTTGTATTGTTCTTGTATAGAAATATTGATTTCTAAAATCCATGCCTTCTCCTGTGATGTCTTTCTGATAATGTGCTGTGTCTTGTTTCCTGTTGAAGCCAAATGGCCTGTCCATTTGGCCAGAGAAACTTTATAAACATGTCATATAACCACGCATTATTTCACACTTCCATGCCAAATGCCAGACCTCATGACTACACTTTCTGGCCCCACATGTGTCAAGTCACGTACTAAACAAAGTAGCTAGAAGCTGGGTCACCTGACTGCAGGAGGAGTCTCCAAACTAGCCATTCCTGTGTTGCAGCTATGGCAACCAACAATTGGACACACCTATGTCCACTCTTGATGGGTTGCATGGCCACAGCTGATCATGAATGGAATTGGGCTATAATTGTTCAATCCCAATGAGAGAAAGTCTCTTCTCTTGCTATCTGCTCTTGTCTGGCTGCTTGTTTATTGAACCTGGAAATGCTGTCCTTTGAAGAGACAAAGGACTGCTTTGTGACTTAAAGCACATGGAGTGCAAAGATGGATTTTGCCTTCAAAATCCCGTTGACTGTTTGGATATTCCTGAACTTGGTAAATATGTATCTTCTACTGTGTAGTTAAGGCAAATCACCTTAGGTTTGTTATTTTGTAAACTCTGGTAGTCAATGCTAAGCTCTGTACTGAATAAAGATCCTCCTGATTGTTAAATGGTCTCTGATGTTGTACCTGAATTCCAAGGCTAAATCTTCTGGCCTAAACGCTCACCATATACGCTACTATTGGAGAGTAAAAAGTGTGCACCTCTGAGTAGAGTTGCTAATGTGTTAAGTTCCAGATACCAACTGAAAGTTTGAACCTCTACTCTCACGTTGGGGGGAACTAATGTAGAGGTTCTGGTGGCATATTGTTCTGAAACCAGAGAGGGTTTAGCCTACCTCTTGGGTTGTTGTTTAATGTACTGTAAAAGTACAGGATTACCTCTCACCCCTGGACTGGCTTGAGGGGCTTAATCCTGTACAGTTCTATTATATAGCACTGAGATATTATATTGTTATGGCTAATATGCCTTGCATATAAATTTTTGTAAATTTTGATATAGTATCTAAATATATGTGACTGTATTTGCATACATATCTAAGTGTTTTAGTGGGTTTTCTACTACTTTTCCCCAGTTTGTTGGTTTTTTCCCCTCTGATTTGACTGCAGTTTCCTTGAACTCTTTCTGTAAAGTGTCAAATTTTTGTTTAAGGTTCATAAGCTGAGGGCGCATGGCTTCAGAAATTGCAGTAGTTAACTCGCTGGTATTTTCCAGTCTTGTGACTGGTGATGCTGCTGGCATTTCCTGTAGAGCCTCTGCCTCTGGACGCCATTTTACTCCCACTCTGAGACATTGTTTATACTTAGGTAAAAGTCTATAAAAGTTCTGAGATCTTTACTATGTTGTAACTGCTTAGCTCAGATGTATTCTGCTTTGAAAAGGGTGTTAATCGCCTGAATCCAGCTTGCTTCTATGCGGCAATTTCGCTAGTGGTTAGGGTTCTTCCTCCGCGAGTCCCCCCCCCTTATCTCTTTGAAGCTATGCCATTTTGTTATGCCAATTTCTTCCACCACCCTTTTTGTATATGACTTTCTCTTTGCCACTTAACTCACTGTTTGATTAATCGCTTGCTCGCTTTATCTCGTAGATTTTCTTTTTAGTTAAGTCCTTGTATGCTCTGGTCTGGTAACGTCTCTGAGTGCCATGGCTGGCCTCGGGACAGCGGGACCTATTGAAGCAAAAAGGAGCACTGTGCCCCCAAGCCGGAACTTTGGGAGCAGCCCTTTCAGCGCTCCAGGCTAGAAGCCCCCTCTTGGAGCTTCATGGGGAGGTCGGGACCAGTCGATTCCCCTCCCTGCCACCCCGATCTGCCTCGCCCCCATCAGAGCTTGATGGGGTGTGACCATCGTGAGTCGCCGTTTACCGGAAATATCTGCTTCTTGCCTTTGAAGGAGCCATCTCAATCCTTCATTACACAGCATTTCTTTATTTGACACTGTTATAGTCAAGACACAATCCAGAATCTTTCTGTGTGGACATTTCCTAAACACTACCACATTTATATAAGCATATTTTGAAGCAGGACATTTGATTTCTTTCTTCTCAATAAGTGCATAAAGTTTATGAAAGCAATGATCAGTGGCATTTTGCCAATTTAATGATTCATTCCTTAATTATTACATTTTAATATTTGAGGTCCCCCAAACATTATTTTCAGGGTTTATAGGATAAAATATATCATATAATGAAGGAACTTGGCCTAACCACATCTTAATCAAGATGTGATAAAATTGAAGGTTTCCTGATTCAAGACAAACCGTAGTTCACTGTAATATCTGAATCATGGCAAACAGCAAACTGGTTTGTTTTCTTGTCTGTAAACCAACGTTCCAAACCATAGTTTAATTCTGGGTTACAGGCAAGAGAACAAGTCATAGTTTGTTGTTTGCTGCATTTCAGAAGCCGCTACAAAATGTGGCTTGTTCAGAACCAGAGAATTTCAAATTTCTGAGCCATGAACTAGGAAGAACAGAGATAGAGTATGATCCCAAAGATTTCCAAAAACTATTCATATCTGAATTCAGCCCCCGAGTCCTTATGTAAGATGCGGAGAAATTCATGTGATTCCTGAATTATATCTCCAAGAACAGTGGCTGTGAAATTGCTTCTTTTCTCTACAAATGAAAAGGTCACAAGTATATTTTCCAGCAGTGGTGCAAAGGGACAACGGAGCATATGAGCCCAGAGACTTTTAAGGCTCATTTATGTGTTTGTGAATCAGTTGAAATAACCAATATCATCTGAGCACATACCTGTGATGCTCTTACTGTAATGCCAACTTTAGAGCCTGACTTATTATTCTAAGTCCATGAGGGATTGCTGAGGTACCCAGACTCATTATTCTTGAGAATACTGTAGTTTCTGGGAATGCAGAAATTGACTATCCCTGATACTGATAGTATTTACTGACTGAACATGTCAAGTTTGACTTTTTATTGATATTGACTGGTTGATATGGTTTTATTGTTTTGTTGTAAGTGACCTCAAGCACTCTGGAGAGGCAACATACAAATTTTGTAAATAAAAAAAATGTATTTAAAAGTTACTATAGATATTTGTCTTTTTAAATGAGTAGGGCTGCAATCATAAGGATGCTTTCCTGTGTTTAAATCACATTGAAACAAATGGGACCAACTTCTGAGTAGGCCTGCTAAGGTTGCTGTCTAGGTTATACTAATTTTTGTTTCTGTTGATCTGATACCAAACTAGACTTTTACATCTGTTTCTATAGTCACCTACACCAGCCATGAAGCAATGCTGGCATAGGTTTCAGTATATAATGTTCACAAATGCCTGCAACTGATCCCTTAGCAAACAGAACAGCAGTGTCTTGAATGAAAAAGATCTTTAGAAAATGTCACTTAAGTTACTGAGCTATTGTTTGCTCGGTGCAATAATTTTCCTTGATCTCTTTGCTCTTTGTTTTCCTTGTGTGCATTTGTATGTTTGTTTCACTGCTTAAAAATTACCATACCAAAGGAAAAAAACCTAAGATTTCATTATTAGAAGCTTTTATAATGACATTTTAGGGAACTCACAGTGTTGCACAATAATGTATGTCCTCTTTTGCACAAGACGTTAGTTCACATTTGGAATCCAAAAGTTCTAAGTTAATCCGCTCATTTAATATTATCTTTTTCATTTACATTTCTTTAAACTATTATTTTAAAATTTCATAGCAGCCAGTCAAATTTTGCTTTAGCCAACAAGAAACAGCACTTGAGACTGTTAATCGTTTCTGAAAAATGGATTTTTCAGAGATAATCATTCTATAGCAAATAGCATATTTATCACAATTTAAAACTGCAATTTTGTGTGAAGTAGCAATCTTTGAATGTGAAAATAATAGAATGCTTAAATGTGTTCCTTTAAAGTTTATGCTCCATTTATTTCAATGGATCAGTTCTTCAGACTAACCCTTAGCATAGGATTTGTTATAGATAATTCTGCTTTAAATGCAGAGGGAGGTAGATTTTGTTGGATTTAAGATACATAAAATGTTTCTCTTCTAAAAGTAAAGGGTAAATTTGAAATGAAAACGTGGTATTTTAGTCGTCCCTTGTCCTGTGAACTTGAGGCTAGGGGTTTGCTGTTACAAAGATATGACAGATTTAAAAGAAAAAGAAAAAGCAGAGAGAATGGCAGTTTGACAGTGTTCTGTCACCGTTAAAATGGGTCCTTCATTTGACCCAGGCTTGGACACTGGTGCTCTGTACCCATTAACAGCTGAAGCTGCATCTGCCACGTTTCGTGGTCCCGCCACTCCATGCTGTGCGACCAGCTGCTTCTGTTTATGCTAGACTCATTGCAGCCTTCTGGCTGGGCTACAGCAAGCAATAACCTAATATTCCATCACTGCTCTTCATATGTCTCCCTAAAGAAAATGCTGTTTATATTGCTGCGATTCAGTACAATAAAGATGAAGTTGTGCCTTAAACTGACAGCCTCTTTCAAGCAGGTCATCTGCATTCCGAAAATCCAGTGAAGAAATAATACTTGGTGGCAACTACAGAGGACAGGTGAAGCATTTTGATGCTAACTGAATTTTTAATAAAAGCAGTTACCTTTGACAATATGGTGCAGATGTTTCTGTGTTTGTGACCTTAAATAAAGCATATGTCACTATGAACAAAGGAGAGTTTCCTGAAACAAGTTTCTGGAAATCTCCTCTCAGTTGTAATGTGTTTTGCTAAAGCAGTTCTGTGTAATACAGCAGCAGCTACTGACATCAGATCACAACTCATCGGAATAAATTGAATGTTTATACACACACAAACACACATATAAAAAGAAAATTGGTTTTGTGGAAACATCTAACACCACCACAGCTTGGCTAAAGACTCTGGCTTCATTGTCAGCCTTTGATTGTCACCAGTTGTTTGACTGATCGAACTGACTGGTTGCCAGATGTCCCACTTTTTTAAAGGAACTGTTGCTTATTCCAAACATCACTGTTCCATAGCATCCTTTAACTGGGAAATATCTCCACCTGACACAGACAGTGGCTCCCTACCTCTTCCCGGCCTATCTGGCCACACTGAAGCATGCTGGTGCAAAATGAGGTATCCTGTATTATTCAGAGCTAGCTGTGATTCGCAGATTGTAGATCCAGCTCCAAGGGGGAGGGGTTATGTGAACAGACAACAAATACATTGATGAAGTTGAAATGGACACAACTTTATTGGCAGCAGCTCTCAGAGACTTGGCACTGCGTAGGGCAGAGGATCCAGGTATCAGCCAACCTGCCTGGCTGATGGACACACAACACCCCCAGCCCAGGGGGATACTGTGGGATGGCAGGATGTGGGGTTCCACAAAGGCACAAGCCACTGCATGGCTTTCCCTGCCATTTGCGAGTGAGGGTGCCCTGACAGCCCCCCTGCAAGCCCTTACCCCAAATCCCTTAAGAGGATCCTCAAAGGTGGGGAATATGGGAACACAGGCCATGTTTCCCCTCAAAATGGATCTGGCCCAATGCTGATACCACCACAAGAGGTGGGCAGGGAACCTGGCTCATGCCAAAGCTCCTACAGCTGCAGCCAAACCTGCAGTTTGTGCCAAATCCCATGTAGCCAGATGTCCTGTTCCTATTCTGAGAGATGGATGCCATCTGAGCAGAAAAGTGTATCCAGCTGGAATGAGATGTCTGTGTGCTGAATCAAGCAACCTCACAACACCTCCATGGCATTCTGGCCATGTCCACCATGTCCAGGCACCACGCCACGAACACCACTAGAACAAGTCAGACCAGAAGAGCTGCATGTTAGGGAAGTAGGCAGCCAATAGCTGCAAGTCAGACACTGCAGTCCATGCCAAATACAATCCTCTGTGGGTGCCAAGGACATTCACACCAAGCTGTAAAATAAGGGGGTCGGGAGACCCAGTCCAGTGAGCATGATGAAAGACAGTGTGTACAAGAGATCCACAGAGACTTCAGCCAGTGGCAGGACCCCCTTTTATCCTAGCCAGGACGGCCAGAGAGAAGAGTCCTTCCTCCAGGTCTGCCAGCCAGTGCCTCACTCCCAGCCAGGCAAGGCCAACACCTAATTGGCCAGCCAGGGAGGTGAGGCACAGAGGGCTCTTGCACCACTTCGGAGGCCTTTAGGAAGCTGTATCTTCCCTTCCCATCCACCACTGGCTTGGAAATGGCCTGAGGTGAGTCCAGGGCCCTTGCTTACACCTATTTCAAGAGTGCATCATTGTGCATCCCACTATCTCACTAAAAGTGAGTAGGGCCTTAGCAGTCAAATGTTCACCCGAGAAGATCCCTTGGTTCAGTGCAGCAACAGGAAACAGCAGACAGTTCAAAGATATCACTTTTTTATGTTCCCCACTGGTTTTAGTTCATTTTAGACTGCTGACTAAAGCGTTTTCTCAGCAAAAGAGGTTGTTTTACAATAGACTGAGGGCATTCCCCTTCAGAATAAGAAGTGAAAGATCCGCTGTACTGCAAAGCAAACCCCACCCACCAACTTCAAATGCTACCAGCAAACATCCTCTCACTGCCTATTCAAAACAGGTCGCCCACAGTGTATGTTGCATATACTTCCCCACCTATCTATAATCCAAGACAGAGTCAGAAACTGATCAAAGAAAAGTCCTTGTCTTTTAAAATGCATGTGACAGTCCTTTTGTTTCACCAGTTAATAATTTCCTCTTCAGTCATGAGCCCACACATTCTTTTCTCTTTAGAGGACTATGCCATGTAGTAAGCAGTGCAACACATGTGTCCATACTACCCACCTCTTATCACATTTTATTTCCAGATGCCCCTCATTGTCCCAGTGCTAATATTCTTGTTTTTCTTATATCTACCCCTTTCTCAAATATGGTAAAAATTAATAAACAGAAAACAATCTGATGGAATATCTTTGGAATTTCCTAAAAACAATTACACAGTCTTTTAAAACTTTTTTTTTCATTTAGGAGTAAGGAAAAAAATCTTATGAGGTAGAACATGCAGAAACTAGGAACTTGGAGACCTGGATTCAAATCCCTATCTGGTCATAAGGGTCACTGGGTGACCTTGAGCCAGTCATGACCTTGAGTCTACCTTGCAGGGTTGTTGGTACAGTGGTAAAATGGAGATGTGAGAACCATGTACACCACTCTAAGATCTTTGGAGGAAGGATAGGATAAAAATGTAATATACTGATAAATATTTTCTGGAAAGAAAGAAAGAGAAAATAATGGACAGTATATTAACCATTTATTATTATTTTATTATTTATTTTATTTGTATCCCGCCCTCCCCGCCATGGCAGGCTCAGGGTGGCTTACAGGATATATAAATATTAAAACAAGATATGTTAAAACACAAAAGTTAGATTAAAACCACAGCATATAAAATTTAGATTTTAAGGAACATAAATATTAATAAAAGATGGTGGCGTTCTCTCAGCATCCAGATAGTCAACTACCACCATAATCTTGCCAGGCTGTTAGTTGTTAAATTAGTGCTGATGTTGGGGCCAGGGCCACAATATTAAAAGGAAGCACCACCCTAATCAAAAGTCTGGTGGAAGAGCTCCGTTTCACAGGTCCTGTGGAACTGTAAAAGGTCCCACAGGGCCCTGATGTCTTCCAGGAGCTCATTCCACCAGTGAGGGGCCGCCACAGAAAATTGCACCCTGTGGAACCCTACAAGATAGGTCCCCCACGCTGGTGAAAACTGGTTTCCCATAATAATCCTTTAAGTCTGATCCATGAGGAATGATTTGAACCAATTCAAGGCATGTCCCCTGATACCTACTTCTGCCTCCAAGCATCTCAACAAAATGGCATGTTCTACTGTATCAAAGGCTGCAGATAAATCCAACAGAGCAACATAAGAACATAAGAACATAAGAGATGCCAATGTTGGATCAGGCCAAAGGCCCATCCAGTCCAACACTCTGTATCACACAGTGGCCAGAAATACCAGGTGCCATCAGGAGGTCCACCAGTGGGGCCAGGACATTAGAAGCCCTCCCACTGTTGACCCCCCCAAGCACCAAGAAGACAGAGCATCACTCGCCCCAGAGCCCCTATCTATACAATTTCATGGAGTGCCCACGAGTTCTTGTATTGTGAGAAAGGGAGAAAAGTACCTCTTTCTCTACCTGCTCTTTCCCATGCATAATCTTATAAACCTCAATCATGTCACCCCTCAGTCGTCGTTTCTCCAAGCTAAAGAGCCCTAAGCGCCTTAACCTTTCCTCATAGGGAAAGTGTTCCAACCCTTTTATCATTCGAGTTGCTCTTTTCTGCACTTTTTCCAAAGCTATAATATCCTTTTTAAGGTGTGGTGACCAGAATTGCACACAGTATTCCAGATGAGGTTGCACCATTGATTTATATAGGGGCATTATGATATTGGCTGATCTGTTTACAATACCCTTCCTAATAATCCCCAGCATAGCATTGGCCTTCTTTATTGCAGTCACACACTGTCTCGACATTTTCAGTGAGTTATCTACTACAACTCAAAGATCTCTCTCTTGATCAGTCTCTGCCAGTTCAGACCCCATCAACGTGTATTTATATTTAGGATTTTTGGCTCCAATGTGCATCACCTTGCACTTGGCCACATTGAACCCCATTTGCCATGTTGACGCCCACTCGCCCATCTTTGACAGATCCTTTTGGAGTGCCTCACAATCCTCACTGGTTTTCACCACCCGGAACAACTTCGTATCATCCGCAAATTTAGCTACTTCACTCCTTACTCCCAACTCCAAATCATTAATGAACAAGTTAAAAAGCAGTGGACCAAGTACTGATCCCTGCGGTACCCCACTGCTTACCCCCCTCCACTGAGAGAACTGCCCATTTATACTCACTCTCTGTTTTCTATTAATTAGCCAGTTTTTGATCCATAAAAGGACTTGTCCTTTTATCCCATGATTTTTGAGCTTACTTAGGAGCCTTTGATGAGGAACTTTATCAAAAGCTTTCTGGAAGTCAAGGTAAACAATATCTATTGGATCCCCCTTGTCCACATGTTTGTTCACCCCCTCAAAGAACAGAGAGGCATGGTCTTTATCTACACTCAGACTGAGGTCATTGACTAAAGCTAGCAGAGCTGTCTCTTTCCCATAGCCTGGCCTGAAGTCAGACTGGAAAAGATCTAGAGCAGGTGAGTTTTCCAAGAAGACTTAGAGTTGGTAGGGTAATCATTTGCCACATTTTTCTGTAGGGATTTTTTTTAAGTAGGTGGATAAGAGGTGCCTCTTTGTTAGCCGCCCTGAGCCTTCGGGGAGGGCGGGATATAAATCCAATAAATAACTAAATAAATAATAAATAAATAACTGCCTCTTTGAGTGGCCACGGGAAGGTGCCCTGAGTTAGTGACTGATTTATAATAGATGCTAAGGGTTTGTTGATGTGGTCCTTACATGATTTTAGCAGCCAGAATGGGCAAGGGTCCATAGTACAAGTAGTAGCCTTCACACATCCTAGGTCTTATCCATATCCATCATTGAAACTTGGTTAAAATGATCCATAAATAGACCAGATGGTGTATTAGATTTTTCTTCTGGTATGTCTGTGTTACAGCTGACATCCAGATCAGAAGTTAGTCTAGGCTACATAAGTGATTTCAATTAAGTTCACTTTGTTTAAAATGTTCCTTGCCTTGGACTCTCCATCAGTTCACTGCTGAATAAAAGACCCACAGCCCCAAAGCCCTGCTCCATCAGACCTGAGGTAAAAGGTGTGAAGAAACACATTTTTCTTTGGATGTTTAGACTGAGCAAAACCTTCACCTTTGTTTTTAAAAGGTTTCTATCTCTCTTTGGAGGGGGGGGAGTCAAGCCAACTGCTTTCCAGCAGCACCCAGCCAGGCTTTAGAAATGCAAATGGCAGGCTTGGCTGGATACAATGAAATGGTCAAGTCATGCAGACACATCCAGCCAGCCAGCCAGATGACATCTAGCAGGAAACAGAGTTTTGGAGGTTGAAAACCGTAGAGAAGTCTTTTCGTGGAGACTTCAGGAAAAGCATCTTTGACCTGACCTGCCCTCCCAGTGGGTGGGCATACGGAACTGTTAGAATTCCTGGACATGATTTGTTGGGGCTGATTCTGTCACGGCGGATGGAGCTCTCACCTAGGGCCTGAAGGTGGCCATTGCCATGTGCAGAACTGCAGGCCTGAGCAGAGGCTCCAAGATAATAGGAACACTTTAGAACCATGGTAACCTTTCAAGTTAAGGAGCCTGTCTTAGATTAACATCCACTAGGGCATGTACGGAGAAAGAGGACATGTGTAGAGGGCGGGAAAGAGGAACTGCATTTTATACTTTTCTTTTGGATCCCTTGCTCAATCTGTTGCTGTGCTGAGAGTATGCATGTGGGCATTTTCATATTAATAAATGTTTTATAATTTTTAATGCTGGTAGTGGTTTTCTGAACCATATAGACCTCCACCATATCAGACCTGCTATTTTAAAAGGAGTGCCAGGAGAAGGGGAGGGGCAGTCAGTTGGCAAGTGGCTACTCCCCCAGTGGGACACAAGTGAAGTAAGCTGTCCTCATGGTAACCAGGTGCTGGGTAATGGGAGACACAGGCTCGAGGTGAGACCTTAGAATGGCAATGCAGGGAAGGAAAGCTGGGAGCCCTGGTCCTCTCAGTGAGCAGTTCCTAGAAAGCCAGGTGGTGGCAGTGGGTAAATGGACAGTGGGAGGGAAAAGCACCTCAGGTGCTGGGAGAACCAGGTGGGTAGCATGTGCAAGACAGACACCTTGAACAACCACTGGTGCTGAGACACCTTGGAAGGCAGGATAGAATAGGGCCTGCCGGTCAGAGTGGAGCTGCTTTGCCACAGAAGGCAAAGAGCCACAGGTGCAAATTTGTACCTGACCTGCTCCTACATTAGAGCTTGCTATACTGAACACACAGACAAGTGTTTACATGTACCCATTGTATATCCTCAAGGATTCAGAAATGTATGTACCCATTTAATGTTTTAAATGTTTACTGCAATGAATACATATGCACAACAGTGAGGGCTACTGAGGAAATGGTGAATTAGCCCTGAATGGTCATAAAGAGACTAAACACCTAGTATACTGTCAATGGTGGGACCAACAATTCCTTACTATGGAAGGAATAATTCCTTACTAGATTAGTGTCAAGAATACAAGATTCGGTGGGGTGAAAATTAGAGGCCAAATTGTATATATCCTTACAAACCCCTCTACCCAGCAGCTTCACATGCGAGATAGAGAAAAATGGAGCCTCACGAAAACAGAATCATGTGGAAGTTCCCATGGAGATGATGAGTCCAGGTATATCGCACTACTCTTTTGGATCTCCCCACTAGAAATGGAGGGCTCTAGCATCATTCCTTACATGCTTGCCAGGTTTCATAGATGCATCATTCATACTCAACAATATCAAAGACAGCAGAATGAACTAGCAAGAAGGATCCATAGGATGCAGTTTCTCATGGTGATAGTTGAGCAAACCCAAATGCTGGGATGAGAACCAGACATGCCAAGCATCAGAGCTTCTTTTTTTCCTTTTGGAAAAAGAGGTGCCAGAACTCTCAAGAGGGAAATGAAATTTTCAATCTGTATACTGAAAACTCATGAACTTTTAAACATTTTTTAAAAGAATGCTGTTGAAGAGGTTCCAGAACTCTGTTCCAGCGTGTTCCCCCAGAAAAAAAGCCCTGCCAAGCATCCCGAAAGCTGATGTTATCCAGCAGCAATTACAACCATGAAAGGACCAGTCACTCAGCTATTTTACACACAAAAGGAAGGCAGGAGACAGACAGTGACTGGTAAGAAAATCAGCATTAAGATCTGATATTTGCTAACAGGGCCTGAACTATTTCAGGCTTGATATAGCTTCTTCTGTGAGTCTAATTTACTAATGTTCACCTGTACACCCTCTTTCTTATTGTTGACTGAATCTGATCCAATAGCCAAGCGAGACTGAGCTTCCACCCTCTGCACTCTGAATATGTATTTATCTTAGCAGTTCCCAGGCAAGCTGTATCCACGTGATTTTGTCTACAATGGACATGGCAAGACATCCTCTGTGGAGACAGCTTAATTTGATCAGACACCCATGTATCACACCACTTTTGGGGATCAATCATAATAGCTCTGTGGGTCAGCAACCTGCAAGCTTTCTTTTGAAGCCTAAAATACAACTTTCATCACTGCGGTCCTGAAAAGTTTGGTTTAAAAAAATCACCACAAGGAACATGCTTAGTGCAAGCAGAGTGCTACCTGTGCAGCAGTTGGCATTTCTTCTGTTTGATTCATCTGAACTACACAGAGGAGATGAATGTCAGTGCATCTGCTCATTCATTCCTCACTCTGATAGGAGTCTAGCCATTGTAAACTCACTGTTTATTCAAACAGTACAATGAGGAGTTCTCTGATTTCACATGCAGAATCATTCATTATCCATTCCAGCCACAGTATTAATATGATAATGTGTGGTGATCTATCTATACTTCCTTCAATAGAGGCTCTTAAAAATCTTTGAAGTCATTACTAACTTTGCCTTTCCAGATTACATTGGTGGATCAGTTAGGAAAATTTGCTCCCAAAACCATCTCAGCTGCTTTTCGTTAAATGTCCTGTACTGAACTAATGTAAACCTAATGTCGACACTTTGTAATTTCAGTTACTCCCCAAAAAGTGCATGCTTGTTAATAAATCCTGACTTGTATGCAAACTAGCAACTAATTGTATAGGATGCCCCTGTGGTTCTCTGTGTGCTGCAACTTCACTGATGTTCCCAAATAGTTCCATAGATTATATAAAGAAAGACAACAATTAAGGGTTGTCTTTGTTAAGTTCTACGTGTACCAACAGTTCCCGCCAGTGTATATGCCTTCAGTCAAGCAGAGATCTGATATACATCTGCTTCTGTTACACCATCTTTCCAAGAGAAACAAAAGGATACTTGTTTCTTTTCAAAATTAAGAAACACTTGCATCTTTTGTTCCCCAAACAATAATCTTATGGCTGGAGAACAGCCAGTTAGTTCTGCAGCCTGTTTAAAGCCAAGAGATGTATTGCCTGAGTAGGTGTCTGTTGTGGGCTGGATAGGAGTACGTCTGTTACTCTGCAACTAGTTAGCATTGTGTCTGCACAGAGCACTGATGGCATTATCTGGGCAACAGCTTCAGCCCTGACTGTCATTCTGTTAGCACTATAGATAAGACACTTCCATTCATTGTACAACCAGATAACAAATTGCCTTCCATTTGATGAGTGATTACATCTAAACCTGCATTTTCCTTGATAATACGGGAAGCAAAGCATATGTTGAATAAAGGGGAAAGGGACAATTCAGACAGAAAAAGCAAGATAGACTCCAGGTCAGCATTTTCCAAACCTATAAGCCTTTTTCAGATGTTACAATTGTGCATACAGGGAGCCTACCATTGGCACATAATGGTAGTGCACACCACCTGCAACCAGGGGTCTTGTTGTAGAAAAAGAGCTGCCGGAGCTCATTAGCATAACTCATTAGCATAACTTATTTGCATATGCCACGCCCCCTGACATCACCGGAAGTGACAGAAGGCCACACCCCCTGACATCACCGGAAGTGTGTCAGAAGGCCCGGCTACTTACCCTCCTGCTTCATCCTCATTCCCAAACGGAATGAGGATCGAAGCAGAGGGCGGGGTAAAGAAGGGGCGGGGCTTCACCACGTGACCGCCCCACCCCCTAGAGGTTCTCTTCCGGAGCTCCATACCTGAGAGCTCATGGCACATAATGGTAGTGCACACCACCTACAACTCTCCTGATATATGCAGTTGCCATGCTGCATGAACAGGGGCAATGCATACACTTACCTTGTACATAAAGCCTCAGTATGGATGCATAGAAACTATGAAAAATGTAGTAGTCACTCTGTGCATACCGGAGCTAGTAAATACATGCATTGGCCTTCTTTACACAACATAGCACTCAAACCTGTCAGAAGGATTACAGGTAGTGTAACCAGTGTGGTTTAGTGGTTAGAGTGTCGGACTAGGATCTGGTTTGAATCCCCACTCCCCAAAAAATGCCTGTTTGGTAATAAATCCTGACTTGTATGCAAACAGGCAACTAGTTGTATAGTACTCCCATGTGGTTCTCTGTGTGCCATGGGCCCAGGCTTGAATCCCCACTCTGCCGTGGAAGCTGGCTGGGTGACCAGCAACACACTCTCAGCCTACCCTATCTGTAAGGGTTGTTGCGAGTGTAAAATGGAGGATATGAGAACAATGTAAGCCACTTCAGGTCCCCATCGGGGAGAGAGGTGGGGAATTAGGGCTGCCAAGCCGCGGCAGGGGATCCATTCCCGGCCACCACACGTAACTCCGAGCCAGAGCCTTCATCCTCACAATGCCGGGTGCGCCTCGTGGAGGGCTTCGAGGACCCTCTTTCTAAGCGTGCTGGGAACCACTACTCTGTCGCCCCACAAGAGGCACCCCTTGAGTGCCGACAACTCATCCTTCCGTGAGGCGAACGCCGTGAATTCTGCCCCCGGGGAGGATGCCGGCCACCCCCTCACCACCCAGCCCAAGACTCGGGAAATAATGGGGTCGAGGGCGGACTTGGCCGTGACGTCAGCGGCCTGCAGGGGGGGCTGCGGAAGGTCCTCGATGAGCAGAACCCCTGTGGCGGGCGCCGGGTCGGGGTCCGTGGTGGGGAGAGGCAGCCTGCTCAGGGCGTCGGCGTGGCCCATAGCTTTGCCCGGGCGGTGCTTCGGGCGGTACTGGTACCCTGCCAGAAAAAGGGACCACCGGAGTACTCGGGGAGACATGACGTGCGGTGTTTGTTTGTCCGCCGCCAGGAGACCCAAAAGAGGCTTATGGTCTGTTACAATTGTGAAGGGCCGCCCATATACGAAGTTATGGAATTTTTTTACCCCTGCCACAATTGCCAACCCCTCCCTGTCTAT
The DNA here is from genome assembly GCF_001447785.1 of Gekko japonicus. Lineage (NCBI taxonomy): Eukaryota > Metazoa > Chordata > Lepidosauria > Squamata > Gekkonidae > Gekko > Gekko japonicus. The sequence goes on from NW_015165894.1 coordinate 137,976, forward strand.
TTGTGCATAGTTGCGCTCCGCAGCCGACAGCATTCGCGAGTAGTAGGCTACGGGGACCTTGCGGCCATCCGGAAGGACATGTCCCAGCACTGCGCCAACGCCATAGGGGGAGGCGTCGCACGCGAGGACGACCGGGAGGGATTCATCAAAATGGGCCAACACATCATTCGAAATCAGAAGCGCCTTCACCCCCCTGAATGCCGCTGCCTCCCTCAAGCCCCACGCCCACTTGGCCGACTTATCCAGGAGCCGGTGGAGGGGCTCTGCTACCTCAGCCTTGTGTGGCAAAAAGGCATGGTAAAAATTTATTAGTCCTAAGAATGCCTGAAGTTCCGCTTTGCACGTGGGGGCGGGAACCTCCATGATGGCCTTCACGTTGTCCTTTGCTGGGTGCAGACCGGTCGCGTCGACGCGGAATCCCAGGAAGTCCACTTCCGAAACCCCAAGGAGGCACTTCTCACGTTTCACTTTGAGCCCACCTGAGTCAAAGCGCTGCAGGACGGTGCGAAGACGAGAGGCGAATTCATCGGGGGTCGCGGCAGCGATAAAGACATCATCAAAGAACGGCGTCACTCCAGGGATCCCTTTTAACAAGGAGTCCATTAGTTGTTGGAAGATCCCCGGGGCGACGCTCACCCCGAATTGCAATCTCTTAACCTTGAATGCACCCCTGTGGGTGACTATGGTCTGCGCGGTCGCGGTGGCCTCGTCTACGGGCAGCTGTTGGTAGGCTTGAGCCAGGTCAAGTTTTCCAAAAATCTTAGCCCCCGCCAGCAAGGCCAGCATGTGACTCACGACCGCAACTGGGTAGGAGTGGTCGTGCAGGGCCTTATTGATCGTGCACTTGTAGTCCGCGCAGATGCGGACCTCGCCATTTGGCTTCAAAGGGGTCACAATGGGCATTTCCCATATGGCGTGGGGGACAGGCTCTAAGACCCCCTGTGCTACCAAGCGGTCCAGCTCTGCATCAATCTTTGGCCGTATGGCGAGTGGGGCTGTGCGGAACCGCATGTAGATTGGGGCCACCTTGGGGTCTAACTGTAAGGAAACTGGGGGGCCCTTGTAGTAACCCAAAGCCCCATCGAAAACAGCCGGGAACTCCCCACAAATCTCTGAAAAGTCTCTCACCCCACATTTAAGCACTCCCCCGACTGTGATGCCCAGTGGCACGAACCAGGCCCTGCCCAGCAGACTGACCAGGTTTCCCTCGACTACTATCAAGTCCAATAGTCCCTCGAACCCCTGGAATTGTACCCAGAACGACCCCACCCCCCGGATAGAAATGGGGTTTCTTTGGAAGTCTACCAAGCTCAAGTGGGGCGGGTGCAAGCGAGGTCCCCTGGCGATGGCGGTGCAACGCGTATCGCTGTCCCCCGCGGCAGGGATCCTGTGAACACGTGCAGATCCCCCGCCACGGCTTGGCAGCCCTATGGGAAATACATGAAGTTAATAAACATAAATAGCATGCAGTCCTGTTGCCCGTGGTGCTAGGTTCCCAATTCACACAACTGTAGCCCCAGAATGGACTAAAGTAAAAACTATATTGAGATGAGGACTGATTTCTCATGTATGACAGTATTGCTTGACTATCTCCTTAATTTGTTAACGTTCCAAACATACAGAGACCATGCGCATTGCAATCCCAATGTGTACCCGGCACCATGCATGTTGGAACTGAAGAGAATCTGTAACTCAGATCTGACTGTTGCATTATCCCCCCAGATGCAACCTGTGTGCTCTGCAATATGTAAACTGGCAATTAGGGGAACAGACAACTGCATGTTTCCCCCCAACAGAAAAAATAGCAGCTCTGAGGTGGGCGGTATTGGAAATCAGAGAAGGTCTAACCTCTACTCCACTTCTCTGTGTCAGAGTTCCAATTCACACAGGGAGTCCCATAGCTGCTTGTTGTGTACGTGGACCACCTCCAGGGGTCCACGGACAGGCCAGAGCTAGGATCCGAAGACAAAGGAAACTTCGGATCCTGGATTCCCCAGCCCCAACCAATAGCCACCTTGGCGGGACATTTAAACCCTCCAATGGGAGTGGGGGGGCGGCTGGTGGATATGTATATAGTTGGCCCGGTTGGCCGTTAGAGTTAGTCTTTGTCTATGTGAAGTACAATTAACGTGTGCTACAGCATGTCATCGTCCGAGTCTTACATGCGGCGAACCTAGAACTTTTCAGTGGCGACGAGGATGGGATTCCGCTGAGCCAGCAAGCACAGAGCATCGTTCCAGCCGACGCGCTCAGCGCCGCAAGCGCCTCGCTGCAAGGAACCCCGCTCCTCGCTAAAGCTTCGCCATGGCCTCCGCTCAGGGAAACTTGGAAACGTACGATCCAGCCCACCCCGAGCTCTGGGACTCGTGGACCGACCAATTGACTTGCCACCTAGCATATAATGAAGTATCTGATCCGGCCAAGCGACGGAACCTACTCCTGAGTACATGCGGGGTGAGCACCGTCCGCCTAGCAAAGAGCCTCCTCGCACCAAGATCCATCCTCGAGTGCTCGTACGAGAAAATCATCGACGCGCTAACAAGCTACCTCACGCCCCGGTCGACCACTCTCGCCAAGCGCATCGAGTTCCAGACCTGGATCAAGAATGTGGGAGAGACGGCTGCGGCCTTCCTGGCAGCCCTGCGACAACTGGCCATGGGGTGCTCCTTCACCAAGGTGGAAGAAAACCTGCTGACGCAATTCGCATGGGGCATCAGCGACCAGAAGCTGCGCAGGAGGCTGATAGGGACCACCGACATCACACTCGACGTTGCCCTCCAACTCGCCATCGCCCACGAGGCCTCGCGCCGAGACCATCAGCCAGCGTCAGCTCTCCTCGTACACCCGGATTCAGGCCCGGAGAACTCGGAGGAGGAGGACATACGGCTCATCCGACAACCAGCATGCCGGAGACTGCTGGGCCCCGAGGCAGCGGGATCCACCGGAAAAACTCCGGCCGCCCCACGTGCGCAAGCTGCAGAGAGGCCCACGAGCTCAAGGCTTGCCGTTTCCGCGATGCGACGTGCCACACTTGTGGAAAGCAGGGCCATCTTGCTCGGGTCTGCCGGTGAAAAAGAAACCGGTACCAGCAGCAACCATGCCACCAGGCCGCAGGAGCCCATGAGACGGAGACGTCCGACCTCTACCTCCTCACGGACCGGCCATTGCTGCAGGTACTCCGTCTCCCTAAAGTAGAGCCCACCCCGAAGATCCAACTAACTGTACGGATTGAAGGGTCCCCCTGCACGATGGAAGTGGACTCGGGGTCTGCAGTGTCCATCATTTCTGTCAACACGCTAAAAAGACTATGCCCAAAGGGGGGACCCCGCTTGCGCCCGCCCCACTTGAACTTGGTAGACTTCCAAAGGAACCCGGTTCCCATACGGGGGGTGGGGGCATTCTGGGTACAGTTCCAAGGGTTCGAGGGACTGCTGGACCTGATTGTAGTCGAGGGAAATCTGGTCAGTCTGCTGGGAAGGGCCTGGTTTGCACCGCTGGGCATCACAGTCGGGGTCGGGGGAGTGCTTAAATGCGGAGTGAGAGATTTTGCTGAGATTTGCGGAGAGTTCCCGGCCGTTTGCGATGGGGCTCTGGGTTGCTACAAGGGCCCCCCAGTCTCCTTACAGCTAGACCCCAAGGTGGCCCCCATCCGCATGCGGTTCCGCACAGCCCCTTTAACCATACGGCCCAAAATTGATGCAGAGCTAAACTGCTTGGTAGCACAGGGGGTCTTAGAGCCTGTCCCCCACGCCATATGGGAAATGCCCATTGTGACCCCTTTGAAGCCAAATGGCGAGGTCCGCATCTGCGCGGACTACAAGTGCACGATCAATAAGGCCCTGCACGACCACTCCTACCCCTTTCCGGTCGTGAGTCATGTGCTGACCTCGCTGGCGGGGGCCAAGATTTTTGGAAAACTTGACCTGGCACAAGCTTACCAACAGCTGCCGGTAGACGAGGCCACCGCGACCGCGCAGACCATAGTCACCCACAGGGGTGCATTCAAGGTTAAGAGATTGCAATTCGGGGTGAGCGTCGCCCCGGGGATCTTCCAACAACTAATGGACTCCTTGTTAAAAGGGATCCCTGGAGTGATGCCGTTCTTCGATGACATCTTTATCGCTGCCGCGACCCCCGATGAATTCGCCTCTCGTCTTCGCACCGTCCTGCAGCGCTTTGACTCAGGTGGGCTCAAAGTGAAACGTGAGAAGTGCCTCCTTGGGGTTTCGGAAGTGGACTTCCTGGGATTCCGCGTCGA
>NW_015165894.1:143418-143529 GCF_001447785.1 Gekko japonicus
ATTTGGTGGACCTTTATATCACTGAGCTTTCTCCATTCCAAAAGAGAAAAGACTCCATGGGCAGGATTCATGAAAGAGAGATGCTATCTATCAACACACAATCTTTTTTTT
>NW_015165894.1:143885-147143 GCF_001447785.1 Gekko japonicus
GGGAGCGCCGCCCCCCCCCCCGCGTACTTGCAGGACTACGTAATGTAGGCGGAGTCTAAACTATGGGGGGAGGGGTGTTGTGTACGTGGACCACCTCCAGGGGTCCACGGACAGGCCAGAGCTAGGATCCGAAGACAAAGGAAACTTCGGATCCTGGATTCCCCAGCCCCAACCAATAGCCACCTTGGCGGGACATTTAAACCCTCCAATGGGAGTGGGGGGGCGGCTGGTGGATATGTATATAGTTGGCCCGGTTGGCCATTAGAGTTAGTCTTTGTCTATGTGAAGTACAATAAACATGTGCTACAGCATGTCGTCGTCCGAGTCTTACATGCGGCGAACCCAGTACTTTTCACTGCTATTGATCCATCTAAAAAACACAAGAAATCCTTTCATAGACCTCTCAGCCTCTCATCTAATTTGGATCAGAAAATTAAAAATCTTTCTCCTTAGGGGCAAAAGGACTAGAAGTCTGTAATATGAAAGTACAGAATACAAGTACATCTTCACAGAATAAATACAAATAATAGTGGAGTTAACTCATAAAAACATCTAAACTAATTCATCTTATAATTTCACCTACTGATTCGTTAAATGCTGTCATTTGTATAAATATTCATATTGCCAAAGTCATCAGGTGAGTGTGCAGTCCTATACACAATGAACTGGAGTAAACCTCATTGAAGTCAGTGGGACTCCCAACTCAATATGCACAGGATTTTTCCTTTTTTCTCCTCCCAAGTACCCTTGTCTTCTTTCATTGTTTTCTCAACAACCTTCTCTGAATTATTTTCACACATCCTCAATTCCTGGCTGGTATTTGGCACTGAGCCCTGACTGGGGTAGCCCAGGACAGCCCAATCCTGGAAGCAAAGCAGGGTCAACTCTGGCTAGTATTTGGATGGAAGAGCTCCAAGGAATACCAGGGTTATGATGTACTGGCAGGTAATGGCAAACCATCTCCAAATGTTTCTTGCCTTGAAAACCCTAAAGGGTCGCCAAAAGTCAGCTGCGACTTGATGGCAAAAAAAAAAAAATGGCACTGGCAAATGAAAAGAGAGAGAATGAGGCCTATTTCTGCTGTCACCTGGCAGGTACCTGACCCTGGCTGCATTCCATTGATGCTTCTCACATCTTGCATCAAAACAGCCTCGAGGTTTGATGCAAAACAACTGCTAAAAATTAAAATAATTAACTGAAAACACTGTACATGTTTCTTTCAGCTAATTAGGCAATCTGCCCAGGTGTTTAGCACCAAGGCATCCATCTCTTAATTGGAGCAGCATTAATCAAAAGCAGAAGCCTAACAATAATTAACCATGTATCATTATCATAATCCTGTCCCTTTATTACATAAGGTGCACAAACTGCTTGAAGTATCATAATAGCCTCCATTAATAGTAATTTCCTGACAAAACTACAAATCAGTTTTGAAATGAAATGACACCTGATACGATTTAAAAACAAGTATATGCTTGATCAACTGGATGTCTTTTCGGCAGCCCAAGCTTGAAAAACGAACTGGTTTACATTTTGCCCTGTTGTCACTGTCTTCTCTGTTCTGTTGGTCACTATTCTTAAGAGCTGCCGAGTTTCTTGATACTTTCAGTTTAGTCTGATATGAAATGGTTTCAGCTTTTCTCCTTTAGTTTTGAATTGCAAAAACAAAAAAAATATTTTTGCAGAGAGCTGAAAATTATCCTCACAGGTAGAAGTGCAGTGATCACCTATTGCAATTTGAACGCAGATGATAATATCATAATATTAGCTAAGATATACAGGATGCTGACATACTGTTAAGCAATTGTTCACAAGGTAGAATGCAAAGTAGGAGTGAAAGCACTGTAATACTATGGTCGAGTCTAGCAAACCACAGGAATCTAATTCTTTATATTCATACAGACTGCACAATCTTTTTCTTTGAGGAACAACTTTCTCTGTAGCTCTGGCCCAAATTCCTACAGCCATACCATAATAGCTGTTCCAATCCTGCTACAGGGAACAAGCCCAGCATGCAATGTGTGTTAATGGTGGCATGTCAAAGGAGATTAGACCAATTCCTGGAGAATATGTCCATCAATAACTACTAGGCACAGTGACTAAAAAGGAACCTCCATAATATACAGAGGCAGTAAACCTCTGAATATCGGTGCTAGGTGGCAACATTAGAAGAAGGATCCTCGCCCCATTGCCTTGTTTTTCTTACTGGAGATCTCTGCTGTTTGATTGAACTGGTTTTCATCATCTTTTGTAATCCACCTTGAACCTCATTAAGAAAGGCGGGCTATAAATGAAGTTATCATCATCATCAATAACAATAATAATACTCTGTGTGGTGTCCCTCCAGGGCAAGTAGTGAGCTACTGTGCAAAAACAGGCTGTGAGACTAGGTGGGCCATTGACCTGATCCTGAAGGGCTCATGTTCTAAAGTTCATGATAGTACTGAGTGGCTAGAAGTCCACAGGCAGGATTTTTACACAGACACCAACTGAAGTTGTTGTGAAAACTGGTCCTGTGTTTCAGTTAGTCTACTTTTTTGCCTGCTAGTCCTTCTGTAACTCCTACCACAGCAACAGCCCTCCTGAGTAATTTTTGTAGTGAAATGTATACTTCTATGACATCTTACATCTGTATTTCCTAGACAGTCAATACAGACATATTTCCATGCATTTCAAAGGGAAGTCCTGGAGCATATTCAAATGGCAAATTCCATGTTCTTCCTTCATTACTTATGAAAGAAGGTATCCCCTCCATTGTTCTCTATGGTGGGGAAAAAGTAACTTTTCCCCCCACGATAGAGAACAATGGAGAGGATGGGGGCAACTTGTTTGGGGGCCCATAGAATTGAACCCCCTGGTCCAATGTTCCTGAAACATGGAGGGTATCTTGGGGAGAGGCTCCAGCAGCTACCCTGCAATTTTGAAGCCTCTCCCTCAAACCCCCTCCCCTCCAGCCCCCAGAATATACCCTGTGTTTTTGCCATTGACTTCAGTGGCCCTTAGGATATAATGGGGCAGAACTGCGGGAAGCCGATTCAGATCAGAGAATCTGATTTGGCCCGCAGCAGCCTGAAAGGGGCCCAATGGGCCATTTTCGGGGGTTCATTCGGTTCAGATGAACCAAATGCACATCCCTCCAGCAGCCGGCTTGCTCGAGCTCTCTGCAGCCGCAGGGATCCTGAGCAAGCCAAGGGAAGGGAAGGTGATTTAAACTGCCTCTCCTTCCCTCCAGCAGCTGGCTTGCTCGGGCTCTCCGAG
>NW_015165894.1:147721-157815 GCF_001447785.1 Gekko japonicus
GAGTGTATGCCTGTCTGTTGGTCCACTTAGGAGTCTTGATCCTGGTTGTGTGGTGGGCTAGTTGTGGCAAATGGTAGGGAAGCTCAGTATTTCTGTATACAGTTGTAGGGGCTTTATTGCAATGTGATATGGCCTGATATTATGTTCTTATTCCAGTGTGGGGTGTGGGGGGGGCAATGGAAGCTGAGTGATAGGGTTTCTCCAAGTGATTGCCAAAAGTGAGATGCGTCCTGGTCTTGTGTCGTACAGATAATCTTACAAATAGTCCTTTGCATTTATATCATGCTTTCGACTTTAAAAGGATCATAATGCTGATTGTGTGAACTTAGGCAAATCACGAGAGGTAGAGCAGGAAGGGTTGCATCAGTGCTTAGTTCTTGTGGCCCTTTCATACAGGCCCAGGGAAATGCTGATCGCCACTTTGGGGCCAGGAAGCAATTTTTCTCCAGGTCAGTTTGGCTCCCAGTGATCCTCGCCGTCTGATCGCTCGCCACTGTTGCACAGCTACTTTCGTTCGGAAGCCTCAGGCTTCCGATTTTTGGCCGCCATTTTTTTTAAGGACGGCGATATGCTCTTGGGCGAAGCTTCGCCCTGCCGTTTGTATATAAAAAAAGAAAAGGGCCTTACTGTCGCGTTTTGGAGGCGTCCAGGACCTCCCAGAGGCTACTGTGCTCTTTAAACTTTAAAGGTAAGTCTTTACCTTTAAAGTTTAAATGTACGACAGGGTTTTTTGCGCATGCACGAAGATCACCATTCTATGGATGGCTGCCTATGCGCATGCGCAAACTAAGTTAAAAAAAACTCCCAAGACGAGTGTGGACGGGCGTATTGCGATGGCTTCCGCTGTGAACGCACCCTATGAGTCTATGATTCTATAATTCACCCAGGCTGGCTGTAGGCACGCCAGCACCTCTGTCAGGCAGAAGCGCATGAGATCCTCCCCCTCCCCTTTTCCTTCGCCTGACTTGGAGGCGAAGGGAAGGGAGAGGGGGAAAAGAATGGATCCCAGGTGCTTCTGCCTGTCAGAGGGGCTGGTGCACACTTCCGGTGATGTCAGGGGGTGTGGCATATGCTAATAAGTTATGCTAATGAGCTCCTGCAGCTCTTTTTCTATGAAATGACCCCTGGTTTTAGCTGAAAATGCTTTTAACTACTATTGTAAGCTGCCTTGAACCAAGAGGAAAGGTGGTGTATAACTGTTTTAATTAATACCTTTGAAGCACTGTATGACTGGCACAGAGATAGGCTGGGTGGAAGGGCCAATACCCTAAAACTATGTGCTGAAATGTTCTCTGGTGACAGAGTTCGTTTTCTTTTGTTTTTATTAACAACATGGATTTTTTTTAGCAAATGTTTAACCACTTTCAAACATTTTTGAAGTGGTTATTATTAAGGGCTGCTGACCTGAAGTGGGGGGGAAATTTTCTTCACTCACAGATCCAGTTATCTTTAAAACTAGTTTTGATATTGAATTTCTAGTGCATTTATTATTATGAGTTCAATAAGATTATTCACATGAGAAAATCACATATGACTGCAAGCTGAGGCCATACAGATTTGCACTTTCAAATCTAAAAGAGTGTTGCTTTTAACCTCCACGGCCTTGTTGGTGTACTGAATGCCGCGAGAACCCCACCCCCATTCCCACTGCCCAGCTCTCCAGAGGACGAGGCTCAGAGACAGAAATGCACACAGAAACCCGCTAATAGTGAAAATATTACAATGTTGAAGGCCATTGTTTTATGACGACCAGTGCAGACTTTTTAATTCTCTCATCTGTGGTCCAAAGTTGTTTCCTTTGAGATGCGTACCCGTACTTTATTGCTGCTGAAAAACGACAGTCGTAACATCATTTGTGGATTATTCCCCAGAACTGTTATAAAATAGATCTGTTATAAAATAGTTGCAAGTTATTCTTTCACCCTAATGCAGTACATAAGGGATTTGTCGATGTTTTTAAAATTCACTAGCCCTCTGCTACGCGTCTAAAAAGAAAAAAGAACTTGGAAGAGAAAAACAGCCACTGGTCTGTGTACTAAAAATAATTGCCATCAATATTGATTAGTCCTTAGGGGACAATGTGATTTGAAAGCTGCAGACGGTGAAATCCCAGCTGAAACATTCCCCACTTATCATGGTTCCTATGTTTAAACGCCTCAGAAAAATGTGAAACTAATGGCCTCACACTGGGCATAATGCAGTTGTCATACAGCAAGTCTGCTGCTGCTGTTTTCCTTCCTAAACCTGTTGTCACCTAATAACAAATTCCAGAAGGGTCATCCTGTCAGTCTATAACAGCAAAAAAACTACAAAGAAAACTAAGGCACCTTAAAGATAACCAATTTATTGTGACAGACATTTCTGTAGGCTAGAAATTAATGTCATCAGATGCATGATTTGGACTAGAAAGCTGGTAAGTATCTAGTAGTAAGCATAGAAAATGGGGTGGAGGAACAGCAAAGCAAAGGCAATACAAGGTGTAACTATGTGTGTCCCAATGTTAACTGCACCTAAGAGTCCTGTGGCTGACAGCAGTACAGCTCTGACCCAGTGGCAGGCTGCTACTGGCCATAGCCCCCAGGGGGTGCTACCCTAAGCCCCATGAACAAAGTCTGGAGGGTCCACTCAGCCAATCCCTGATGACCTACTATGGTCTGGCCAGGGTGTGAAGGTTGCCCTGGGACCATATGGACGAACAGGGGCATGCATCCCTGTGAGCACACCACTGTTGACATGTCTCTTCCTCAGCTGGGACCCATCCAGTCCATGTGCCACTGAGCAGCTGGTGTCCAAAACTGTCCATGGCTACAGCAAGACCAACACAGGCCTAACCTAACCCTAAGTCCCTCACTTCCCACCCAACTTGGGGCTATTAGCCCTGTGACACCACTGCATGCCCCTCCTATGGGGTACTCAGCCCAGAAGGCAGACATGGCCAGCAACCAGGTCAGGTGGGCCAGGGGACATTGAGCCCACTCCATGATGGAGTCAACACAGTACACAAACATGCATAAACCATCAGCTTGACTCTGAACATATCAACACCCACGTTTCAACAACAAAAGCAATATGGGCAAACCAACCATGAAAGGGGTCCCATCTTGGGGTAATAACAGGCCAGGCCACATGTATGCCTCCACTTGATTAGGGCATGCCAGCTACCAGCCCTCTTCCCACCCCACTCGCAGTGGAGGTTCCTGGGGCAGTCCCCAGGCTGTTCTCACCAACATGCTAGTAATTCTGGGAAGAAGACCCCCCCCTTCCAGTGATCTCTGAGTGCCTGCAGCTGACCCCGTGTTCCTGGGATGGTGTGTGGTGGCCAGGCCCAGGGATGAGGGTGCACTTTGGGTAATGTTGTGCAGGGTGGTGGGGCCCCTTTCCCCTTTTTGTGCCACTGCCTCCATTGTTTGGCAGGGTCTGTGCTTCTAAGCTTTGGGGCTCCATGCCTGGCCCAGCATTGTGTGGGCCCACCCTTCGTCCCCCCTCTTCTCACATGTCCCCAGACCTGGGTCCTCATGACTGCTACCCTGTGGTTGGTTGGTTCTTCCCTGTCTGTCTTTTGATTACTTGTGGCACATCAGAGGTGCTGGCCTGGTCCCTGGTCTGTGCAGTTCCTCCTAAGGGAACAGACCAGCAGCGCTGCTGTTGAGGCAGGGGTCAGCTGCCTCCACCACGGTGGCCAGGGTTGCCGGTTCTGGGTTGGGAAATACCTGGAGATGGGGGGGTGGAGCCTGAGGAGGGCGAAGTTTGGGGAGGGGAGGGACTTTAATGGGGCATAAGACGCAGCCGGTGAACTGATTTCTGTCATCTGGAGATCAGTTGTAATAGTGGGAATCACCAACCACTACCTGGAGTTGGCAACCCTAGCAGTGGCCCTCAGGATTGCACTGCCAAAGTGGTCCACAAGGTACTTAAAAACATCAACGGTGTTCTAAAACTACATGTATAATTAATTGCTGCACAAATTTAAGCAAGGGCAGAATCTAGACTAGGCATCTCAGAAATCCAAGCAAAACAGATAAGATGTTTACCAGCCAGCTACAGCTTTCAGGTCTAGCAGATTTTCCTTGAGAGAGATTATCATGATGTACAGGAAAAGCCCAATTTCTAGTGAAATATATTCTTACCATAGATTGACGATGGCACCCAAAGCACTGTCTCTCTACTTGAATTTAATTCAGAAGGTGTGTGTGTGTGTGTGTGTGTGTGTGTGTGTGAGAGAGAGAGAGAGAGAGAGAGAGAGAGAGAGAGAGAGAGAGAGAGATCGGGATAAAGAGAGAGAGAGAGAGAGAGAGAGAGAGAGAGAGAGAACGAACTTCCTCAGGGTATCCTGAACACAGGCCACTTAGGTCTTTACAGAGCATAACAGCGTAAATAAAAATCCCCTTTTACAGTAAATTAGTCTCTGCAATAACATTTTTTCTAGAGAAACAGCATCACCTACAGGTCAGTGCCTGAACATTCTTATGGCCTAGCTATAACACCACACACAAACACATGCAACTGAACCCATGAGGGTTTGTTTTTCCTCCAGTAAAAACTGTTCTTTGAAAGGGATGATTTTGAACAGAAAAGAGGGAGAAAGTGCTTAGCTTTTCTCCTATTCTCAGCTCCAAAGTACCTCCTCCCAGAATGGCATTTCCTGGGGAAGGGACTAAAATAGGGCTGTCAAAGTTCAAGTAAACACATTTCGATTTAATATTTGGTTTATTTGGTGCCTTTATTTATTTATGAAAAGGTTACTGGCAAAAACTAATTTACTGAAAGAACATATTGTACATAAATATGTAAATATAGTTTACTGTTGAGCATCGATTTTAATTGTAATGATTATTTATTGGTTTTAAATTGTTTTATGTATGGCATTTGCCTCTTATGTTAGCCGCCCTGAGCCTATGTGGGAGGGCGGGATATAAATCTAATAATAAATAAATTCACACAATTAACAGATTTCTTTATCTGGTGTAATCTTACCACTTAGCCATCCCCCAAGGAGCTCAGAGCAGCATACATTATTTGCCCCGCCTCCATTTGATATTGAGAAGAAGTGGTGAAGTAAGTTAGGCTGAAAGAGAATGCCTGGCTTAAGGTCAGTCAGTAAGCTTTACAGCAAGCAAGTATTTGAACCTGGGTCTCCCCAGTCTGTTAGGATGGCACTGTAAAGCAGATAAGGCTCTATAAGCCATCATAAGTCAATTCTGGCAAAGGTTTTACCATATACAACAGTTTTTACCTAATAGTTAAATGGTACTAAATTTAGCACCAGGCAAATAAGTTTGGGAAGGGCATTCCATAGTATGGTGGATGCATCAAAAAAACACCCTGTCCATTCCAGGTAGCCAACCACTTAACTTCCAAAGAGGGAGGCACTTGGAGCAAAGCCATTGAATATGTCCTGAGAAAATGGGCAGGCTTCATAGGGGGGTAAGTGATTCCAGGCCATTTAGAGCATTTTATGTTAAAATTAGCTCTCTGAATTGTGACCAGAAACAAACTGGAAGCCAGTGAAGTTCTTTCAATAATGGAGAAATATAGGGTTGCCAATTCTGGCTTGGGAAATTCCAGGAGATTTGGGTGTGATGCCTGTGGAGGGGAGAGTTTGGAAGGGATTTCAACCAGAATCCACGGTATACCACGCAGTCTGCCCTCTGAAGCTCCCATTTTCTCCAGGGGAACTGATCTTTGTACTCTGGAGATCTGTTGAAACACCAGGAGATCTCCAAGCACCAGCTGGAGGACAGAAACCCTAGATAAGTACAGCAGAACTGTGTTACTAGCCTGGCTGCCATGTTCTGAACCAGTGACAGATTCCAGTCATTTTTATGACCTCAAACAAAATGCATTGCAGTGATCTAATCTAGATGTTACTAAAGCATCATGGGCAAGATTACCTTGTTCCAGGACAGGCTGGAGACCAAGGCCTATGAGGAAAGGTTGAGGGAGCTGGGTGTGTTTAGCCTGGAGATGACTGAGAGATGATATGATAACCATCTACAAGTACTTGAAGGGCTGTCATATAGAGGATGGTGCAGAATTGTTTTCTGTTGCACCAGAATGTTGAACCAGAACCAAAAGGTTGAAATTAAATCAGAAGTGTTTTTGGCTAAACCTTAGAATGGTTCCTCAGTGGAACAGGCTTCCTTGGGAGGTGGTGGGCTCTCCTTCTGTGGAGGTTTTCAAACAGAGGCTAAATGGCCATCAGACAGTAATGTTGATTCTGTGAACTTAGGCAGATCCCAAGAGACAGGACAGCAAGGGTTGCATCAGTGCTTAGTTCTCATGGGCCTTTCTTATACACTCAGGGAAATGCTGATTGCCACTTTGGGGTCAGGAAGCAATTTTTCTCCAGGCCAGTTTGGCCCCCAGTGATCCTGGAGGGTTTTTTGCCAGTTCTGCCAGAGGTAGTTGTGAATTTCCTGCATTGTGCAGGGAGTTGGACTAGATGTCAATCATCAAAGACTGTTAAACAGATGAAATACTTAAGAGTGTTAATATTTTATGCATGTTTGTATTTTGAGTAAAAAAATAATATCATTAAGTGGGTTTGCCTGCATCCTTTATAAAGTTTATATCTCTGGTACCTGGCATTATATTCTACACTGCTGTCGGTGGCAGCTGCAATGGCCACGGGGGTGGGGGTGGGGTTGAAACATTCCCCCGCCTCCCTGAGCCTCGGGGTGGTGGCCTTGGACTCCTAGGGGCAAATTCCACCTCTCGGGTGTGATGGTCATTCTGGCTCCCCCAGCTCTCATTAGGGGCTCTAAAAAGTTATGGCCGCTGCTGCTGTAGGCAGCTGCTGCAACGGCCACATATGATGACACAGATGTCATTCTGGCTCCCCCAGCCCTTGTTAGGGGCTCTTTAAAAAGTTATGGCCGCCGCCTCTGTCGGCGGCAGCTGCAACGGCCACTTGTGATAACGCAAAGGTTATTCTGGCTCCCCCAGGCCTCGTTAGGCTCTTTAAAAAGTTATGGCCGCCGCATTCGATGGCAGCTGCAGCGGCCGTGGGGGGGCAAAACGTTTCCTCGCAACCCTGAGCCTTGGGGTGGTGGCCTTGGACTCCGTTAAGGGCTCTTTAAAAAGTTATGGCCAGCGGCGGCAGCTGAAACGGACACGTGTGATGACGTGAGAGGTCATTCTGGTTCCCCCAGCCCTCGTTAGGGGCTCTTTAAAAAGTTATGGCCGCCACCTCGTTCAGCGGTAGCTGCAGCGGCCGTGGGGGGGGGGACGATCCCTCACATCCCTGAGCCCCGGGGTGGTGGCCTTGGACTCCATTAGGGGCTCTTTAAAAAGTTATGGCCGTCAGCGTGTCAGCTATGCCGCCATGAAGGTTGGGGAGTTTGGTCTGTATCTGGTTAATTGCTATTGCTTTCCTTTCAGGTTAATTGCTACTGCATTCCTTTCTGTGCTGTCTCTGCTGTGCGCCGAAATGCTTATCTATACAGATGTGCAGGAGGGTGTTGTAGTGTCTGGGATTTCCCTAGGTGTCATGTGTTACCATGTGGGCTTGTCTTTCTGTTATTGTCTGTATTGTGCTTATGAAGCATTGCTCAAATGTCTATGTATCTGTGCCTTTGGAACTCAGGGTTCACTGCTATGTGTGTTTGGGCGGGCCTTGCACCTCATGCTACCCACGGATGGACATAGCTGGGATGCCTGCCACAAAGCAGATGCCTGCCATGGAATTTTCCAATGTGCCCCTGGCCAGAGGAGGTCACCTCCAATAATATACACACAAAGTGGCAACTATATGGTGAGAGAATTTACTCCCTCCTCCACAAACAAGGTTGGTACATCATCTAATGGGAGGATCCTACCATTCTATTATTTATTTCTATTTTTATATCACACTTTTTCTTTTGCCTCAAGTTTGAAGTCTTTCTGCAATCTAAGGAGACTTCTTGCAACTTTCTTCTTTTGGAGAAAGAGACAGTGAAATTGTAGGACGGCTCCTTGGAGCATGTGGATCCACCCAATTATATCTTAAGTGGAAATCTGAAACATTTGGAATGGCTTATGTGAAAATCCATTCTGTTGTGTGTAGATTTGTGCATGGAAAATAGAAAAGGTCAACACTGATTCCCTTTACACAGAGACCTGTAGCTACAGAGGGGCATCTCAGGGCCAGGCCCCCCTCCCACTTACCCATCCGGTTTATTTTATTTTTCACGCAGGCCACAGCCTCGCCGAGCGATCGCCCTGCCCTGCCCTGCCCTGCCTGCGCCGCTGCCTCTCTCCTTTGTCGCTTTTTTTTTTTTAATACTCTCTAGTCGCTCTTAACGCAGCCCGGGGGTGGGGGTGGTATGCGGGGTTGCGCCCCCCCAAGTAAAAAATCCTGGCTACGGCCCTGTAAAAATTACACATTACAGTATACAGATTGTGTGTGCTCTCCTCCTTCCATTTAATGTCACAGTCACATTCGCACATGAGCTATGAGTTCTCTTCTGTTCCTCAATGTAGTGCTCGATTACAGGAAGACTGCTATACATACCGATGGCGCTTCAGCTTTCCTCCCCACCCCGGGATGGCTCATTCCATCGGCTCCCCCTTTAGAGGGGGATTTCCAGCCAGCCCTCAAAGCAGCCCCTTTTCTTCGCTCGCTAAGCCTAGCCTCGCAGCGTAGTCAAGATCCGCCTTCCTCCCCAGCCTCTTTACTTTCGTTTTCACCCGAGGAGCTGCTGCTGCCGAGCCGACTAGCTGACCGATGGTTTCCCCGTCTGGAAAAGGGACGCCGCGGGCTTGGAATCCGCAACCGCGGCCCAGGCGAGGGCTGAGCGGGGAAAGGAGAGAGCCCAGGGTTTTCAAGGCAAGATGCATTCCGAGGTGGTTTGCCAGTGACCTCCCTCTGCAGAGCCCTCTGGAATTCCTTACTGGTCTCACATCCAAGTACTAGTCAGGGCCGACCCTGCTTAGCTTCCGGGATCTGATGAGATCAGGCTAACTTGGGCCATTCAGGTCAGCGTCACCATGCCATTACGGGTCTTAACATAAGAACATAAGAGAAGCCAGTGTTGGATCAGGCCAGTGGCCCATCCAGTCCAACACCGGAGTTCAAGTGTGGGCCTATTTTTTAAATTATGCCTGGTGGCTAAAGAGGTAGATCGCATTGACACTTGTGTTCTGGCATCTCTTGTTTTAGAAACCGAGCTCTCAATCCCAGTCAGATAAGCCTTGCTACTGTTATAAAAGAAAATCCATTCTGTTGTGTGTAGATTTGTGCATGGAAAATAGAAAAGGTCAACACTGATTCCCTTTACACAGAGACCTGTAGCTACAGAGGGGCATCTCAGGGCCAGGCCCCCCTCCCACTTACCACCCAAGCCTCCCAACTTCCCATCCATACGGTTTATTTTTCACGCAGGCCACAGCCTCGCAGAGCGATCGCCCTGCCCTGCCGTGCTTGCCGGCGCTGCTACCTCTCTCCTTTGTCGCTGCTTTAAAAAAAACAAAAAACTCTCTAGTCGCTCCTGACGCAGCCCGGGGGTGGGGGTGGTATGCGGGGGTGCCCTTCCCGATTTATTTAAATGCCCCCCCCCAGTAAAAAATCCTGGCTACGGCCCTGTAAAAATTACACATTACAGTATACAGTTTGTGTGTGCCCTCCTTCTTCCATTGAATGTCACAGTCACATTCACACACGAGCTAGGAAGACTGCGATACATGCCGAGGGCGCTTCAGCTTTCCTCCCCACCCCGGGATGGCTCATTCCATCGGCTCCCCCTTTAGAGGGGGATTTCCAGCCAGCCCTCAAAGCAGCCCCTTTTCTTCGCTCGCTAAGCCTAGCCTCGCAGGGTAGTCAAGATCTGCCTTCCTCCCCAGCCTCTTTACTTTCGTTTTCACCCGAGGAGCTGCTGCCTAGCCGACTAGCTGACCAATGGTTTCCCCGCCTGGAAAAGGGACACCGCGGGCTTGGAATCCGCATGGAATCCGCAACCGCGGCCCAGGCGAGGGCTGAGCGGGGAAAGGAGAGAGCCCGCTCACCTCTAGGTACGCTGCTTCGCGCCGCGAAGGGTCAAAGAGCCGAGTTCGGAGGCAGGGGGAAAGAGGCGGGGGTCCGTCCCAAAGACCGCGGCTGGTTGCGCTGGGGGGGGGGG
>NW_015165894.1:157986-162789 GCF_001447785.1 Gekko japonicus
GACCCTGCTTAGCTTCCGGGATCTGATGAGATCAGGCTAACTTGGGCCATTCAGGTCAGCGTCACCATGCCATTACGGGTCTTAACATAAGAACATAAGAGAAGCCAGTGTTGGATCAGGCCAGTGGCCCATCCAGTCCAACACCGGAGTTCAAGTGTGGGCCTATTTTTTAATTATGCCTGGTGGCTAAAGTGGTAGATTGCATTGACACTTGTGTTCTGGCATCTCTTGTTTTAGAAACCGAGCTCTCAATCCCAGTCAGATAAGCCTTGCTATAGTTATAAAAGTATGCCAGCTAGGTTGATGTGAACCTCAGGGATTTCCGTACAGAGACTTCTGTGCAAGCTGCTCCTTGATTGAGCTGTACTGGAGCTGAACAATTTCTGTTGACATTTACCCTATAGATCGATATTTCTTTCAATGCATTTATTCACTTTCTGTTTCCTGTCATTACAGTTACAAATGTAGAAGCATTTGCACCGCGAAGGCTAATGAAGCACCCACATGAGAGTTTTGTCAGTGTGTTCTTTCGTTGGTCAGTGGCAATTTTGTCTTTATTCTCTACCTGCCCTTAGAGGTTTTTATTTCCAGGCTATTTTGCTAGTTCACTATGTCATAGTGTTTCTGCTTTAAAATGTGTCTAGTCCTTTTCATTGCAGAGTACAATGAAAAGGGCTAAAGCTGGGAATTCAGAAGAATTTGTCATGATAGATTGTTACAAGATTATTGGCTTTAGTGATCTAACAATTACTGATTTTAAAAAGCAGAAAAACTCTTCATTGGTACAGGAGGGAAATGTCGGCTGCAGGGTTGCTGAGGCAATGAAAATAGCACCAACCAGTGTGGGCAGCACCATCAAAAATCCAAATCTCCAAAAATCCAAAAATCCAAACACAGCATGCAAACTCACTTATTTGTGATCTTTTCAAAAGATCCTATACAATCAGATTTGGGAGAGATTGGCACAAAGAGAAAAACCCAGAAAGTGGACAGTTAGGAGATACTAAAAAAAAAACAGTCAAATTTGGATGCCAAACCAGGACAACCTTGCTGTCCTTGAAACTGAGTAAACTGATATATTGTAGTGTGCACAGGGAGGGGCCTTTGCTCAGTGGCAGAGCATCTGCTTTGGAAGCAGAAGATCCTAGGTTCAATCCCTGGCAAATCTATGTAAAAGGGTCAAGAAGTAGGTGAAAGACTTCTGTCTCAGTCTCTGGAGAGTTTTCATTTATTTACTCCTTATTTGTTCATTTATAGCCCACCTTCCTTGCCAAGACTCAGGTCACCAGTCAGAGAAGACATACCAATGAGAGACCAATGGTCTGACTCAGTAGAAAGCAGCTTCATGTATTGTGCTACCGCAATATGTCAATTACCTTCCCCTGTAACAGGGCGACAGTGGTGGCTGTTGGAGGCTGAGGCAAGGAAGGTCCTTAGAAAGCTGCCATGTAGATGTCCAGTTGCCCATGTGAATGGCTTTGCACGCACAGTGGCAAGGGAAGCTACACAAAGAATCATCACTGTGTGGAAGCCGTCTGTCTTTCTGAATGTGAAAGGGCAGAGGCATGTTGGGCGACCAATTTCTGCAGCTCTCATTTCCTATATTTTGCATAGGTTCAGTGTGTGTCTTTCACTGGGGCAATGGTAGCTCATCATGAATGACTAATTGCACTTCTTGTGCAGGTATGTTGTGATTCGTGAAGTGTTTCAAAACTTTGATTTAAACAGGATTAAAAAGCAAGTGTTTTCATTTTAGTGTAATTTTAGTGGTATTTCAATACTGGATGTTTCAAGATGAAATACACCATGATTCCTAGAAAGGGATCCACTGTACATTCAACCAATTACAATTTCAATATGCTGTTTTAAGCAGAAGTGGCTTTTAAAGGGAAATCTCAAGGGAAATAATGTACACTAGCACCCCAGGCCTGATAGTTATAGAAGTTACATTATCCTGTCTAACAATACCAATTTCGTTTGGTATAGTTGCAGATGCAGACGTATAATCAGCACTTGACCATCAGTAGGATGCAGTTTTAAATGATGATGGCATTTTTCATGGGACCATTGCACTTCTATAGATTTGGTGAGTTCAGACCTAAGTTTTATATTCTGTTAGAATTCTGTGTTTGTAAAATCTTTTTATACTATCTTACAACTTAAACAAAAGCTGTTTTTCATGAATACAAATAGTATATGTAGTGCAAAAATTATAGGTAGCCTTATTGACCCATGAGGGAAAATCCAAAATTAGCCATCCTGCAATATCTTTTTATTTAGACCAACTAAAATAAAACCACAAAATAATGAGTGCAAGCTTTTAAGTTCCAAAGAATTCTTCATGATCCTAGATGTTAACTACAAAAAGTGGGAGTAAAGGAAAAGATGTTAAAGGATGTGGTGGAAGAGCCCCAAAGTCAACATTTTGTAACTTCCTTAAAATCAAGGAGAGGCAAAATCTTACACCAGGTCACCCTACTGATTTCACTCACCAATTTGAAAATTTAAACTATGCACTATAAGTACAGTAATAAATGGTAATACTCATTTTAGACTTTTTCACTCAGAATGAAATATTTGATATTTGTGACAGAAAAAACTGAGAAGAGACTGAGAACCACACTGGACCCAATATTGTGAATCTGAAATTGTAATCCTAGATGTGTAGCTGAGTTGGAAAAAAAGGCAGCAATGGGTAGGGTTGCCAACAGCCTGGATAGAAAATATCCTCTCCCTTTAATAGAAGCTTAATGTGTGCAAATGGCATGGAGGTAAACAACATCACCTGATAAATAATACCCCATTAAGCCTCTGTTAAAGGGGCAGGGTATTTTTTTCTCCAGGTTGTTGGCAACCTCACAAGATCAGCCAGAATGCTGAGAAAGTTTAACCTATTTCTAAGACCATTACCTCAATCAAAAATGTTCTCCCTCCCGGTTGCTTTAAGCCTAACGAGAGAGGGAAAAAAGCCAGGCACAATATAGGCTAGGGCTGCCAAGCCGCGGCGGGGGATCTGCACTTCTTCACAGGATCCCTGCCGCGGGGTACAGCGATACTCGTTGCACCGCCGTCACCAGGATGTGACGCTACGCATCGCTCTGGCAACGGGACTCCAAACAGCCCCGTTGCCAGAGCGACGCACAGCGTCACATCCTGGCGACGGCGGTGCAGCGCGTATCGCTGTCCCCCACAGCAGGGATCCTGTGAAGAAGTGCAGATCCCCCGCCGCGGCTTGGCAGCCCTAATATAGGCAAAAAAAAAATTTTCACTTCCTGTGTCAGAGTTTCAGTCACAGAAACAGCAGGGAGAAGGGAAGGATTAAACCCCTTCCCTCAAAGCCATGACCCCAATCCTTGCCTGACTTGGCATTGGTGATCCATGCAATGGTCACTTCCAGGATTGATTACTGTAACTCACTCTACGCCGGCCTACCCATGAATTTGATCTGAAAACTGTAACTGGTACAAAATGTGGTGGTGTTCCTGCTGTCTGGGAAGCTTGTGCAGGTGCAGCTTCAGCTGCATTGGTTGCCAGTTGAATACCGGATCAGGTGTTAACGTTTAAGGCCTGTTGTGGCCAGGAACCAGCATACATGCAGGACCATCTCTCCCCATATATGCCCTGCAGAGCCTTGTGCTCTGCTGACCAGCACTGGCTAGTAGTCCCCAGCCCAAGAGACGTCCGTCTGGCCTCAACCAGGGCAAGGGCTTTTTCGGCCATGGCCCCAGCCTGGTGGAACATGCTCCCAATTGAGATCAGGGCCCTGCAGGAATTGTTAACACTTCCGCAGGGCCTGTAAAATGTAGCTGTTCCTCCAGGCCTTTGGTTGAGGCAGCGGATGTCCAATAACATCAGACTCCCCTGCATCGGTACTTGTGTATCAGCTGTTGCTGGGAGTGGCTGACCTGATCCATCTTGATCCATTACCCCTTCTAGCATGGGGTCAGCATACTTTAGTATGCAATCAATTGCTAAACTGTTGGTTAGGAGACCCATATTATTGTGTGGATTGTTTAATGTTTTTACTTGTTTAATATTTTACTTCTTAATGATTATTTAATGTTTTAAATTGCTACTGTATTGTGTTACGATGTGAGCCACCCTGAGCCTGCTTGCGGGGTACGACGGGATATAAACTGCAATAAATAAATAAATCCAGATGAAAGACCCCACTGAGCTGGTTTTTTTACAACTTTAACTGGATATATGAATGGATAGTGAATGAATAGGTTCCACTGTTTTGTTGTTAAGTATTTTAGCTGACTTTAATTGTTCTTGATAAATAACAAATACTACAACCAGACATGTTTGCCAGATTTCCTGTTCCTGTTTATTATCTTGTCTGCCTTGAGTTTATATGGGGATTTGTTTCTAATGCCTGAAGACAGATTCAAAGGGGGGGAAAGGATACATTCTAATAATGTGATGTTACACAATAGTGGGTCTGTTTCCTCGCAGGAAATACAATATCTCTGAAATCAAACTCATGTATCCTATTTTCCATGCAGTATGTGAACTCCCTTAGGTAAAAGACTTTTCTATCAGATGAATCTGATGCTATGAAGTAGTTACACCCTTCCAAAGGGCCAAACTACATAATACAATTTCTAATGAGTTGGATCCAGGTGACTTATTTTACCCACAGCAGCTGCATGGAATACTGTATGTGCAAATAGTTACCCATGGGACCATTTTGACTCTGGAAAACAGCATGGGGAAGAAGGTACCACTGTCTCCAGCTAAACTGGGCCTCTGCAAAGATGTAAATCCATTCCCTGCAGCTACTGTGAGACTGTAGGGCAA
>NW_015165894.1:162827-200143 GCF_001447785.1 Gekko japonicus
GTAGGGAAATTGAGGCAGATTCAGGAAACCCAGGCCTGACTTGTTAGAAATCATATCATGTAGGTTTGACCCAGCATCCACTGAAATCATGTAGGTTTGACCCAGCATCCACTGAAATCAGTGGGCTTAGAATGGAGTGGCTTTACTTAGAATGGCATTGAAAGTCATAGTAAATCAGTGCCCAACCTTATAGTGTTTACTTAGAAGTAAGTCTTGTGGTCTCATGTACTGTGTGCAGTGTTTTACTGTTCAGTCCATCTAGGATTGCTGCCCAAGTTGCCATGCTGCACAATTATGTGTATGCCACTGGGACAACTAGTTGGATGCACTGTTTGAGGTACATGTTTTAAATGCACTGGATTTCATAATTAAACAGACAAGCTAGTTTAGAAAGGAAAGTAGTTTATTTTTTCAGCTGTTTGGGTGGTTATAGTTGAAACTTCAATAACTCCTCCAGCTGTGTACTTCTCTCTTCACATGTAAAGGCCTGGTTTGGGACATGCAGAAGAATGAAGTGTGCAACTCCCACAAGGCAGAATGGCCTGTATCACTTCAAACTACAGGAGGTGAATTCCAGGTGTATCTTCCTTTGCATAAAAAAACTCCACACACAGAAGAAGCTAACAGAGCAGGGGGACATGCCCACCCCTCTCTTTGTTTGCTTTGCTACTTTTATGTTTGTGGGGAGATTTTAACATATAGGAGCATTCCAAAATATTCTCCTCCTGCTGTCAGAAGCAATATCGTTCATTCTATTTCCATTTCCCCTCCTCATTCTCCTGCATGTGTATACCAGGCCTGAGCTTCTAATGTTCCACGATGCTTTTTGTCTGTCTACTGATGAACAGAATTAATCCTGCTCCTGCTGTGCAATAGTTCAGGGATAGGCAGTCCTGTCACAGGTGTCAGCAGTGGCACACTGGAGCCTTTTGCATGGCAGCCAGGACCAGATCTCCAGCCAAGGAACTTTGGAAGCACTGCTGAGGCCAGCAGTATCAGAGGAGGCAAAAGCTGTGGCTTATTCCTCTCATAGCTCCCAGACCAGCACAGCTGCTAGCCGAGTCCAGGCTGAATCCCTGGAATGCTAGAAGCACCGCTGGGGCTGGCTTGTCCGTACATGTCTCCCAGTTTTGCTGGCACACAAACATCTTCATAAATATATGTTGCATATTTTTTGCAACCTATAAAAGGTTACATACCCCTGTACAAGCTATTCATTTCAGTGAGAGAACAACAATGATAGCAAAGCTTAGTAAAATTGGCCAGTTTATGCCATGTCTGTAGAGGAGAGAGCCATTGGAATAGGTCTGCAGTCTTGTTTTGGTTGTTTTCGTGTAGGTTTTTTAGCAGCTGCACTTTACCAGAGTTCTGTGGTAAACTTTTCTTGTTATTAAAAGAATATGAGAATGAGAAAGGAGGATGTGGTTAAATCATAGCCTAGAACAGGGCTTTTTTTGTAGAAAAAGCCCAGCAGGAACTCATTAGCACATTAGGCCACACCCCTGACAGCACAGCTCATTAGCATATTAGGCCACACCCCATACCTTCCCTTGGCTTGCCCAGGCACCCCATGGCTGTGGGGCACCCGGGCAAGCCGGCCCTTGGACAGGCCGGGGAAGGCACGGGGAGGCATTTAAATGCCTCCCTGATCCTTCCAGGGGGCCCCCCTGGCCCGCCTGCCTTGGAGTTACAGTTGGGGGGGTCGCTCTCTAGGCCTTTTCTCCATAGCCACGCATGCGCAGAGGTTTTGGCTGTAGTGGGTGTGGCCAACTCTGAAGCCAGCCGGAACTCTGTTCCTGTGCGTTCCTGCCCAAAAATAGCCCTGGCCTAGAAGTTACTTATGCTGTTCATCACCTTTTTAGTGCATGATCGTTTGTGCTCCCTTCTAGAAGACATACTATGGGTATAGATGTACAGTTTTGAAGTATTTAGAGAAGATGGAGGAGAAACATCTTAATAATATTATGCTGTCTATTCCATTTCACAAATAACAAATAGGAAACTTTGTTTTAACTGGCTACAGAGACATGACCCAACTACAGAGACATGGCCCATAAGAAACAGAGTTCTATTTATTTGTTACACATCTGCCCTGCCCTTCCATTAACGATTTCTGGACAATACACATGGTTGCCCCCTTCCTTTAATCCCCACAAAATTCAGTGAGGTAGATTTTTGTCTGTGAAACTAAATCTTCCTCACTAGCCCAGTGAGCTCTGCGACTCCATATTTCCATATTTCTAGTATAACTATCTATCCACTATACCACATGGATTTCTATTTCAGTGAAATGATACCTGTATTCATTTTCTATCAGACCAAAACTTCCCTTGCCTTTAGTTTCCACAGTTTTGATCAGTCCTAAGCACCTCATGGCTTCTAGCCTCTCACAAATCCCCTTTCTCAAATGCAGCATGCTTACTCTTTTTAAAAAGTTGACCACCAACAGAGGCAGTGCTGCAGAGACAGCAGTGACAGTTCCAGGTCTAAACAGAAACAGCAAAATGGGCAAGGCCACAAGTGACCCTCAGGGAAGGCTCTTGTCTGGCAGCTGGGTGGGAGCTGTCATAGTCATCCCAATTGGGTAGACTTTTCTGTATGCAGTGAAATGACCTGAGCAAGATAAGACATGAGTGTACTGTATCCATGTTGCATTGCTTTCAACAAGGCAAAAGCTCAAGTGTGCATCCTTACCCTCTTCTGGGGGCAAGATGTAGTGTTTGCAATCTGCAATGAAATGTCATAGGCACCTTTTTAAAGCATAGCTAGAAGGAGAAGTCAGGGCACCTGAGTCACAGTGGGTGACTGCAGAATAGTTTGGTTCCATTAGACTGCTTCAGCACCAGTGAACTTTATCTATTTTGAGTTTGACAAAGAGGAAATGTAAAGGAAATGGAGAAGTGTGGAGGAAAGGCAGACCCAAGAAGAATCTGTGATGATTTTGTATAGATTATGCTTGGTTCCTCATTGTAGCAATTGTACAGTGCACAGACAGCTGTTTTTCAGGATGTTGGCAACTTCCAGCCACTCTCACAAAGATAATAATTTAGCTCAGGGATGTTTTTAGTTTAGATTCTTAAATAAAAATTACATGGTAGAACAAAGCTCCCCATATTTCACTTATAGTAACAGGTTAATTGAATGCAGTTGCTTCTGTGATATGGACAGAACCAGGCAAACATGGCAACAAGAAATCCAAACTCTTCCTGAAAGAAACTGGTGCTTGTAGAATAAATTATACAATTAAGCATTATGTTTACTTTACGTAATCTATTCTAGTGGTAGCACTATATTTAGAAACCTGAAAATTGAGAATTGAGATTGCCAGGAAGGAGCTAAGAAAAGAGCTTGTAAGGCTTCATAAAATATGCCACTGGGGAGGGCAAATGAAAGAAACTATGGAGAAAAATGGGATGTACAGACCCCCTGACACCCAAGCTGAGAGGCTGATCTCAGTCCAAGGTTCCCTTTATCACCTAATACCCATTTTCAAACTCTGTGGTACAAACATGGGGCCTAAAACTTTTTTTTTTTTTGCTTTTGGAATGAAGGCTATGACACTCTAATTCTGGATCCTGTACTGTACTGTTTCTTTTCTGTTGGAAGTATATTCCAGTCAGTAGTATACACACAGCTATTGACTGTCTTGTGTGCTGAATTGCTTTTTAAAAAGAGTTTCTAAAAGATAAATTTTCATTTTAATTTATAGTATACATCAGTACTATGACTTCAGTTTTGTACAGCATACCTGGTAAGTGTTATCAAACCACTTTAGAGATCTTGCTTACAAAGAATGATAGTTGGAATAAATGTTCTTGCAGTCGTTTTATTTATTTATTTAAAATAGTTATATACTGCCTTCTTTCCCTGGACACAGGGTGGTCAACAGTGCCATTTGAAGCTGCAAAACACAAAATATAGACATCCATTAACAGATAAAAATAATGTACAGATTTTAAAAACACACAGCTTAACCTGCAGAGGCAGTTCACCTTCCTTCAAATGAGCTCTGAAATAGAACTATTTTGCATGCCTTCCTAAATGTGCTATAGGCTCCATCCTTCAGGAAATACCACTCCAATGGTATTTGCAAAGAGAAATCCTTAGTAACTGTGCCATTGCTTAGCTGGGTGACTAAAGACATGTAAAAAGGTAAAGGTTCCCTTGCTCGAAAGCCAGTCAAATCCAACTCTAGGGTTGCGGTGCTCATCTCCGTTTCAAAGCCGAAGAGAGCCAGCGCTGTCCGAAGACATTTCCGTGGTCATGTGGCCGGCATGACTAAACACCAAGGTGCATGGAATGCTGTTACTTTCCCACTGAAGTGGTACCTATTTATCTACTTGCAATTTCTTGCTTTCGAACTGCTAGGTTGGCAGGAGCTGGAACTAGAGACGGGAGCTCACTCCGTCATGCGGCACCCGGGTCTTGAACTGCTGAACTACCGACCTTCCACAGCCTGCAGTTCAGCGTCTTAACCACTTGAGCCACCGCAGCTCCTATCATTATTATTATACTATATATATATACTATATTATATTATTATACTATTATACTATAAATTATGTACAGATGTACATAATTTCAGTGGCAAGCCTAAAGCGGAAGTGAATTCACCACATTTTGGGCAGGCATACCTATCTTCTTTACCACCTTGAGTTCAAGAGAAACCCATTCTTCCTGTTGGCAATAGAATATGGACAGAAAGTCATTGTGGTCACTAAGCTACCATCTGTCCATTCCTGAAGCAATTTTTCAGCATTAAAAATGTTTTAATGTAAAATGATTATGAATTACAGGTGGCACTAAGAATATATACATCTCTATATAAATGTATAAATATACAGATTTAGGGGTAATAGCCAGTTGAAGACTGGGAAGAAAACCAAGACAAACAACAGCGTTACATTTGCTTGCCAATGTAGTTGAAAATGAAAGTTCAGCATTGGCAGTGGAAGGAAAACATGCTGTGGCTCTTGGTTTATATATAGACCTGTGCACTGTCTCTTTTTTTAAAATCTAGATGTCACTGTTGGTGTAGCCAGTTTGGTGTAGTGGTTAAGTGCGCGGACTCTAATCTGGGAGAACCGGGTTTGATTCCTCACTCCTCCACTCGCAGCTGCTGGATGACCTTGGGCAAGCCATAGTTTTGGCACAGCTGTTCTTGAAAAAGAGCAGCTTCTGTCAGAGTTCTCTCAGCCTCACCTACCTCACAGGGTGTCTGTTGTGGGGAGGGGAAGGGAAAGGAGTTTGTAAGCCACTCTGAGACTCCTTTGGGTAGTGAAGGGCGGGGTATAAATCCAATCTCCTCCTCCTCCTCTTCTTCTCTGCTTTATATTTGTGCTTCCAGTTCAGTTAGTATGAATTAGAGAAGTATGACTTTTAATGCCATGATGACTGCATTATATTTATATGACTTTTAATGCCATGATGACTGCATTTATATTTTGCTCAGGGCAGGGGGAGGCACCCAAGGGTACACTAATACTAATCTTGCATGCAGAGTAGAATTTGTACTTTCCCATTCTTGCTAAGATTAGTAACTGATGTTTTGTCCCATTAGGAACATCTGTGTCACCACTCAACCTGACGATAAAGCGACAGAATTTTGAGTACAGTTTGTCATGGGAGGCTGGAAATAATACACGGGCACCAACCTACTACAACGTGAAGTATTTTATTTGGGGGTTTGTATTTTTTATAATGTTTATCCCCATTTTGCAAATTATTACAGAAGTTTAATAAGTTACTATGTCATTAGTGTGTTGTGTGTGTGTGTGTATATATATGCCTGTCTATCTCTATCTATCTATCTATCTATCTATCTATCTATCTATCTATCTATCTATCTATCTATCTATCTATCTATATCTGTTTAAATTCCTGAAACAAAGTGCTTCTTGGAAAACAGGAAAGATGCACAAATAAAATAAAATAAGGACCAATTCACACATTACAAAAGTGTCACATTTCTGCCTCAGTTTTATTGCTCAGAATTTACTTGAGAATTCTGTGCTTAGAAATGAATTTCCAGGGGTGTAGTATTGGATTGGATATTGGCATGTGGAGAGAGGGGGTTTAAGTCTTCCCTCCTGTCATTTTCTCAACCTTCAACAGTCCCAGGGATTAACAGTTTGCCCTGTCAAGAGACATGATCACCTTTGCATTGATAAACCTGACAATTTAAACATCAGCATTTAGCCTTGCCATAAATGTAAAGCAATAGCCTGTTTCTTTGATGAGCCATCCAAGTGTTAAAGAATAACATGGGGAGAGCTTCCTCCTCTTGGATGCACATCTTAATGTGGTGAGGGGGTTTCTGTGTCAGCAAAGCTGAGAGCAATACTGTAATGGGTCTAAACTCCTAGCAGAGTTACTCAAAGCGGAATGGTCACAGCTGAGAGACCACACGAAGATGCACCCCCCCCCTTTGGGGATCAACAGCCACATCAGCACAAGTGAATGGACAGTTTTCCGATGGTGATGGGGCGGAGGAATCCTTGAATGGTAGCTACTGGGCAGCAGCAGTAGAGGAAGGTGACACTGGTGGGTGATCTTTCATAGACAACAGCAGTGGACGCTACAACTAACCTTGGTTAGTACTGGGCAGAAGAAGGCCATGGTAAACCACTTCTGAATAATTTTTACCTCAAAAACCGTATGATGAGACAATCCAAAGTGAAAAAAGATACAGTGCTGGAAGGTGGAACCTCCAAGTCAGATAGGACTCAATCAGCTACTGGGGAAGAGCTGAGGACAACTATGACTAGCACTATTCTTAATGATGCAACTGGACTAAAGCCAAAAAGGATGTTCAATTGTTGATTTGAATGGATGCAAAGGGAAAGTCCAATGCTTTTTGACACATATAGTAGGAACTTGGAACATGAGAAGTACAAATCAAGGTAAGCTCAAAATCATAAAATGAGAAATGGAACATTTAAACATTGCAATCCTGGGACAGAGCAAACTAAAGTGACCTGGATTAGGACTTTTTCAGTCAGAAAATTACAAAGTGTTTTATAAGGGGAATGACAAATACAGAAGGAACAGAGTTGCTCGAATAGTAAGGTGAGATATAGTCAAGGCAGTCAGGAGTTGTAATGCAAAGTCTGACCGAATAATCTCAATCAGACTTCATGGAAAGCTTATCAATATAACCATCATTCAAATCTATGCCCCAGCTACAGATGCTGATGAGGAAGACATTGAAAGTTTTTATGCAAGTGTACAGGAAGAAATTGATCACACACCTAAAGATGTGTTGATAATCATAGGTGAATGGAAAGCACAAGTAGGAAACAAAGCAGAATCAAATATTGTTGGAAAATTTGGGCTTGAAGCATGAAATGAAGCAGGAGAGCAACTTATAGAATTCTGTGAAGACAACAATTTATTCATTGCAAACACGTGCTTCAGGCAGCCTAACAGATGATTGTATAAATGGACATCACCAGACGGCCAATACAGAAATCAAATAGATTACATCATTGGAAGCAGAAGATGGAGAAGCTCTGTTCTGTCTTCTAAAAAAAGACCAGGAGCCAATTGTGGTTCAGATCATGAATTGTTAACGTTGAAAATTATAATAAAGCTAAAGAAAAACACCAGTCATAGTGCCAAAATACAATCTAAGCAACATTCCTGAAGAGTTTAAAAACCATATAAACATCAGGTTTGCATTACTTAGGTCAAGTGAATGAGAACTGGAAGAGCTATGAGTTGAAATCAGAGATATTATCAAGGGGAAATGCTCAAAGATTATTCCTGTAGCCAAAACAAAAGAAAAGCCTGAATGGATGACTGGTGAAACTCTTAAAATTGCTAAAGACAGATGAGAAGCAAAAGTATTTATTTAATTAATTTATGTATTTGTTTCATTAGACTTATATCCCACACTTCCCACATTGTAGGCTTGGGGCGGGTTCCAACATACAGGTCTGCAATTAATGTAGATATTGCAACATATTGCAACAACATATTTGCAACATATTGCAACAACATATTGCAACAATCCCTTAAAATCAATAAAATCACCAACACACAATCAATAAAATCACCAACAAACTAAGACAACAATGCGTCTCAACAGATAATATTGTAGTTCCAGTCGGCTTCTAGGATCTGCGGTCACTGGAAGGGAGGCCAGATCAAAGTGGATGCTTGCTGCCTCAAAGGCCTGGCGGAAGAGCTTTGTCTTACAGGCCATGCAGAACTGTAACACTCCCACAGGGCCCTTATCTTATAACGTAGCTCATTCCACCAGGCAGAGTCCAGGGCCAAAAAGGCCCTGGCCCTAGTTGAGGCAAGTCAGACATCTCTAGGGCCAGGGACTACCAGGAGTTGCTGGTCCATAGAGCAGAATGTTCAATGGGACTCATATGGGGAGAGGCGGTCTCGAAAATATGCAGGCCCCTGGCCATTTAGTGCTTTAAAAACACCTTGAAATAGATCTGGTACTCAGTAGGCAACCAGTAAAGGTCATCGGGCAGATACATGCCCGCACAGGCAGCGACATCAACACCCATGCCACTGTGTTCTGCACTAGTTGCAACTTTCAGAGCAGAGTCAAGGGAAGCCCCATGTAGATAGAATTACAACAATCCAGTCTGGAAGTGACTGTTGCATGGGTCACCGCAACCAGATCGTGGGGGGTGAGGTATGGGGCCAACTGCCTGATTTGCCTCAGATGAGAAAAATCAGCAGGGCACCCAGGAACACCGTAGGCTCCTTACCTTCAGCATTGGCACCAGTGGGGCACCGTCAAAGGCTGGAAGCCTGATGCCCAGTCCCAGTCCCCTATGCCCCAGTTGCAGGACCTCTGTCTTCAATAAATTCAGTTTCAGTTGGCTCTGGTGTAAATTTGGGGGTTTTTTTTAACCCCCTGTGTATTTTTTAAACTTTTTGCATTTTTCTGCAACCCTGGGGAGTGCCCCAACTGTGCAGAAAAATCTCTTTACCCTCCATGTGCCCCAGATCTGCGGAAATAAGTGTCCGCACGCACAGGGGACCCTTGGCTATTATTATACAGATATATAGATTGTTGAACTCATCAAAAGGATATTTTAATCTATTATCATCATCATCATCATCATCATCATTTATAGTTCCCTTTTCTTACAGGGCATATTACAAGTATGATTTTACAAGACTTTCTGTCAGTCAGTTAAATGAATTACAAAATATAATAATATCAGTCCATAAACCGATTACAAGATCTAACATTTGAATCTAATAGTAAAGATTCCTAGTAAGACAAAAACTTTAAGCAGCCTGTAAATAAAATAAGCGTGGAAAGGAAGAATGAAAAATAACATAATGTGCTGAACATAAAGCCAAAAATAGGGGGTCAAGTGAGAAAAACAATAAGAGTTCTAGTTAGTATATATAGGTACAACTATTTAATGAGACTGTGCTCATCCTCTGGTATTGACTCAATATATATACAAAAGGGGAACCAAATTGCCGTTGGATTCTTTTTCTGGGCAAGGTTCAGATAGCACTTGCTACATAAGTTTATACATGTTCCCATATCTTGTTTCCTAATTGCTGATAGATAAGGAGGCACAGGATGTCTTACTAAACTGCCTGTCAATTGTCATTTTCTGTAGTTTAGACTAAGTCAACTTCCCATTTGTGAACAGGGGAAAGATTGTCTTTCTCAAGCAGCGCTAAAAAGAGCCAATGGATTGTGAAGATAAAGCTTGTAGTTCATGAGGTAGTAGAGTCTATATGGGCTTAAAAAGACATAAGCAAACACTGGTTGATGCAAGTGTGAAATCATATAGAATGCTTTTGCTTCTTTGTAGTGAATGTCTCATCACATCGAAGCAAGATGAACAAGAAAGTTCCTCCATCAACAGTGCTGAGTAAGTAAGGAGTATTTTAGAAGCAGTTGTCCAAGTATGTATTTGTCTGTCCTTGAAACTACAAAATAGAACATCTAATAGTTAGTTTTTTTGATACTTAGAGTCCTTTGTAATCACTTGTGTATTGGATGTGTAGATGAATAATAGGCCTCCATAGATTTAGACAGTCATGGTCTGCTTAAACACAACTGCATGGAGTCAGGTGTCTTAAGTATAAAAAGGTCAATGACTGATTCAGTTTTATTCTGTTCCAGGACTTTTTCTTTTGTTACCTACTCCCAGTTCTCTAGGTAAGATAGGCTATACAGCGAAATGATAAATAATATATAAATTAAGCTCGTGTGGATGGTTTTCAGCTTTGAGCATGAACTGCAAAGTGATGTTTTTACTTATATTTTAAACCTATATCATGCTGAGGTTTTGGGAGAGTGCGCTAAATTACAAACAGGATAATGTTTCCACTTGCTGATCACATGATCCCCAAAAGCCAGCTTGTCCCGAGGGCGAGCCTCCCCAGGGCTGGCCACCGCCGCTCGGGACTCCGGCATCGCCGCCCACCCCAGTCCCAACAACAAAGGAACCTACCGGAGGCAGAGGCCGACATGACGCACCGTCACCACAGCCCCCAGGACCCATCGGGATGGCTCTGAGGTGCCCGGGCAGCGCCTCCATTGGGGAACGGCCAGCTCAGGAGGGGGGGTGCCCTGGAAGGAGTGAGAATGGCCTGGCGCAAGGGCCCGCCCACAGCACAGAGCAGCCTGGAGGGAGAGAGATGTGGGATGGGCAGGGACGCTAGGGTCGGAAGGAAGCCACTCCCCAGCCCAGCATCCTGGTACAAGAGGAGAGGGCGGGGCCGTAACTGGGGGGGAGGGCGGACCACAGAGAGAAGCAGGTGACATGGGGTGGGAATAAAAGGGGGAACAGAAACGGAGGCCGGGGAGGAGGAAGCAACACTGACAGCACCGAAGGGAGAAGCGAGAGAGACTTGTCTGAGTGTGCCAAGGGAGTGTGGAGGGTGGTGACGTAACCTCCTCCCCTCCCGACCATCTGAGGCCTCTGTGGTTCCCCCTTCCCACTCCTCGGGAGGCAAGACGCGGTGGCGTATAGGTCGGAGCAGCAGGGGACTAGCGACAGCGACGAGGGGTCGTCTAGCTCATGTGACACAGCTCAAATGAAAAATTCTTACCTCCCTTTTAAAAATATGTCAAACTATGAGACAGATGTGTAAAAGTATCCTTCTAAGAGTAATAAACTGTGACTCTGTTGTTACACTCCATTTGTCTCCTTTCAAGCATGGAGCTAACTAACAATATCCTTTTCTTAGAGATGGGGTGCAGTGTTAGAGAAATACATTCCAATATTCATTGCATTACATCCAATATTCTAATTTACTATTCCAAAAATGAAATCCACTAAAATATAGTGGATGTATAGCCCTTCTTGGTGAGAATACATATGAATGAGTTTAACATATGTAACAAGATAAGAGACCAATATCCCTGTTAAGTCCTGGGGAGGTTTTTGTTCTGACTGTAATTCAGTAATTTCCCTTTCCATTCTGACATCTATGTTACTTCACTGCTCCCCCCCCAATTAAGTCCAAACAAATGGTGACCGTATGAATGTTGCTTGTTGCTGTGGTTTAGTCTTTCATATGTCAAAACATCTTCATTAAGTTGTATGCTAGTTTGCCTATATATATGAACTGTTAACTTCCATTTGAGTGTAGCTGAGGGAGTGTGTGTGTACACAAAAGCTCATACCTTGAATAAACTTTTGTTGGTCTTAAAGATGCCACTGGACTCAAAATTTGTTCTACTGCTTCAGACCAACACAGCTGACCACCTGGATCTTTCTAATTGGGGGTACTCTATTTTCTGTCAGAAGTAGAGCCAAACCACACTACCACACTACCAAGCAGAGCTACCCTTCACTCTGTCTGCTGTTTTCCTGAGCCAGACTTGAGCTCTCACTGCTCTCTCCCTGAGGCAGAACTGAACTGAACTCCTACTGTGTTTCTCTCCAGTATTCCATCCCTGTTCTCAAAGATGATTGGATGCTGGAATAGCATTCCTATATGCTTAAGTGAGTGGCTGTTTTCCCCTTCAGGGGGCAGGACAGCCTGGAAACCCTAGTCAGGCCTGGCCCTAAGGAGTCCTCCCTCAAAGGCCAACATCGGCCCCTCCTCTTGCTTTTTACTGACAGAACCAAGCTTGGAATACTGTGGTTGCCTAGCAACAGCCACTGAGGGAATCCGTTGCTTAAAGCTATAGGTGTTCCTTTTATCATTTTCAGGTTTTTTTAACCCTCTCCCCCCAATGTATTTTATTTTATTTAGATTTCAGATTTTTCTGCAAATCTGGGGTATTTTTCAGGTTTGCAGAAAGATCTATCTTGCCCGTTCACAGCTCGAGTCACCGGATTTAAGTATCCAAAGACTTGGCCAACTTTGCTAATTATATAGATTTTATAGTACAGTAGTAACAGGAAAACAGAGGTTTGCATGATTCTTGAATGTGAGCTACTAACGTTTCATTGGAGTCAGTCCTCAGGAAAGAGGCTGATTGTTGAAATCCCTGCCTCTAGTATGACGCATTACTGTATACACCAAAGTATTTAAAGTGAAATAACTTTAAACAATGAACATCATGTCTTCACTTCCCAGCTTCCAATCAACAGTGTTTTAGGCATCAGGTTCCAGCCTCTATATGTTACATATGTATGCATTCATAGGTTTGCTGTGCAAGTATAAACTCAAGTATATGGTCTTGACTGCTTAAACGTTTGGTTCCGTTTTAAAACATGTTTCTAGACTTTTAAGGCTGCAGATACAAGTCTAAAAATATGTGGGCAGTGCTTGGTGAAATTCGAGACCCTGGTGGTAGGATTGGCAGACCTTCTGGTGGTCAAAGGACTCAGCAACAGAGGAGTCGGCAAGCACACAGGTCCAACAAGTAATAGGAACAGTGGCCTGGGATACACACAGTCAATTAAGATTTGAATTTTCATGGCAAGATAAAGTATATACCAGCTTGACTGGTACCCAACATTGTTGTCAGTGTGCATGCTGCTCTTTTATTTGCTGGTCTAATTTGTTTTTATATTGCTTCCGTTTAAAGTTGTTTTCAAAACATCAAGGAGTGCTCCAATATCACACATTTGTTCTGTAACCTGACAAAGGAGTTTACAGATCCTAGCAAGACATATGTGATAGCACTGACGACATTCCCAGAACATGCAGCAAATTATTCAGGCTACCTATTCACTCCATATTCAGATAGTAAGTACATTGTTCTGTATTCATTTCTGAAGCATTTTCCAGTCCTGCTGCTATGTACATCACTGCAAATATTCTCGCTGCTTGGAGGAATGCATGTATCATACAGGTTGTAAAGCTTTCTCTGTGACCTTCAGGGATGTCCTGTGATTAGACAAAATGAAATGTGGATATCACTATAGAATAGCAAACTGACAATTATTTTTATTGTATTTTTATTGTACTGGCACGTTTTGGATTTGCCCTCACAGATGCGTCT
Source organism: Gekko japonicus (assembly GCF_001447785.1). Lineage (NCBI taxonomy): Eukaryota > Metazoa > Chordata > Lepidosauria > Squamata > Gekkonidae > Gekko > Gekko japonicus. The sequence goes on from NW_015165894.1 coordinate 176,230, forward strand.
GCTTGTGACCTTTGTGTCTACTCTTGCATGGCCTTCCTCTTTATAGAATTGGGGGCCAAGCCAAACAGGATGCTCAAGAGATCTCTGAATGAGCATCATGTACATCAGGACTGCTGCCCAGGGATAAGGGAGTTAACCAGCACTCACATACATACACCAAAACACATCCTATATTGTTACCAGCCTTAGAAGGGGTGGGGGTGACACAAAGAGAGGATTCTGTCTTTTGTCCCTTTCACGGATACCAACAGCCTGTTGGGGAGTGAATGGTTTCAGTGAATGAAACCACATGAAGAGGAGGAGTTAAATGCCATGACCCTGATCGTCACATATACCATTACAAATTAAAAATTACTATTAAGATCCATTCACAGATCTCCAAGATTCATATCTAGCTTGGCCCACAGGCTATGGTAATAGCTGCCAAGAACAAATCTTAGCACCAAGCTATGTGTGACATGAATAAATGCACAATTGGCTCTTCCAGTGGTTTCTGTAAAAGGCAGTATGGAAGGGGGGGAGTGGGATGTGGTTCAAGACTGCAGTGCCAAGGTTGACCAACCACCTCCTTTTGGTACCATTTCTTTGGTGGAAATTGTTCTCCCTTTCCCAGAGCTACTATTAGGTATGGTAGGGGAAAAGACAGGCACCTACTGCAACTAATGCAACTCCTGGGGACAATTTCTGTTGGGGAATGGTGTGAGGAGTGAGGATTAAACACATACTCCTGCTGTAGCCCCAAACGAAATTGCCCCTTGTACTAAAGAAAACAGTGAAAGAACTGATCACAGATCTCTCATCTAATGCATACTTCCATCCCAAAATAGAAGTTAGCATCTGCACACAGGGCTAGCTGGTAGATTCAGGGCTGACTTTCAGGATCAGAATTAGGATGACAGCCAACAATGATTTGATCTATTTTAACCTCCTTCAACATATATGAAAGCCAGAAATATCACTTGTTGCAAATGGAATTTATTACCTCTTTATTTTATTTCTCAAACAGCATGCTTAGGACCACCTGAGTTTAACATTTCTACTTGTTCAAGCTGTGTTAATGTGACAGTGAAAATTCTTTCTTCATTACTTAATGTATATAAAAGAATGGAGTATACAATAAAAGTGAAAGCTGTGAATTTTGAAGAACAGGTAAGAGGTTTATTATTTATTTTTAAAAAATATTTATATGCCACATTTCTCCCAAGCATCTCAGGACCCAAGGTTAGCAACAACAATGTAAAATATGTTTATAAAACAAATATTAAAAACAACAGATATAAAAACATTTATAGCAGTCTAAACATACCAAGTGCTCTCCACCAGTGGTATTCCCCCTCTTCCCAGGCTTGGACTACTCCAAAAGTTCTCTGGAACAGCTCCTTTGTGCAACCTTTCTGAAAAGCCAGAAAGGTAGAAGACCCCTATTGAGCAAACTTCAGAGGACGGCGGAAGACAGGAAGGCCTGGCGTGATCTGGTCCATGGGGTCGCGAAGAGTCGGACTTGACTGCGACTGAACAACAACAACAACAGGAGCCCCCTAATCTCTTCTGTGAGGCTGTTCAGGAGGCACATGGGGCAACCCCTGAAAAGGCTTGAGCCTGGACTGTTGCCGAAGAATGAAGCTGCCACACAGAAGCATGGAGGAAGAGGCAGTTTTCCAAGTATATAGGCCCCAGCTCATGAAGGGATTTAAAGATGTTCACCAGCACCTTTAGTTGGACCCAGAAACTAATCAGCAGCCAGTGAGGGGACCTCTGAATAGCAGTGATGTAGTCCCACCAGCTAGCCACATATAACAAACGGACTGTTGAATTTTAATTAGAAAAATCTTCACTGAACTCTCTTGTCTTTTCAGCTATAGCATATTTTATCATTTATAGTACCACCCTTTGATCCATGGTCCTGTTTGTGCTCCAGTATGCATATGGAGCTCCTACATGGATGGTTCTCCCCATTCTTTGCAATGGATGGGGCAGCTTAGCGTGCACATCCATTGGTGCTAAAGTGGAAGGTGAAATCTGGATTGATAAGGAAGATTCAGTTTGTTTCAGACCTCCTACTGGAACAATAAGTATATGCTCAATAGTATAGCAGCAGCACAATTCCCAAGTGCATGTGATGAGACTTACCTTAAACTAGCAGAATGTGATTCTACACTAGTATATCATTGCCATCATGCCACTGTTGCAGCACATGCAGATGAGCGGAAACTTATAAGAAACTTGTTCAGCTGCCTTGCACTGAGTCAGAGCACTGCTTCATCTAGCTAGTCTGCTGTGCCTAGCAGCAGCACTCCAGGATCATAGACAGTTGACATTGGCTACCTGAGATCTTTGAACTGAAGATGCAAGGCACTGAGCCTGGAGTGATTCTGCATGCAAAACAGGCATTCCAGCACTAAGCCGTGATCTCTCTGCCGTTGTCTGAAACAGGGGACAGGACTTGATGGACCAGTAGTCTGATCCATTTTGGCCTCTCTTATGATCATTTGTTAAGAATGCTCAGTCTTCGGGCTAAACTTAGCGTATCATGTCTCTGCCTCTCCATGTTTTCTAAATGACTTTTGCAAATGCAGGCTCTGGGACTGTTTGATCAAAGACAAGAATGGTGTGGGGGAAGGATGGAAACTATAGCTTTTTCCTTCTCTGTCTCACTGGCCAAAACCACCCCAAGCTACTTTTTACTCCTGAGAGTGAAAACTTACAAGTAGAATCATTTTTCTCCAGTGTGGGTAAAAGTAGGTCCAGGGTGTTGTTTTGTTATGTTCCCCCCCCCCCCAGTGAGACAACAACGGGTGATGAAAGGTTCAAATTCCCCTCTGTTGCCATGCAGTTCTCCATGATCAAACTACCCCAAAGCCTGTTTTGCAAAAGAAACAGCTGTGATTTAAAATACATAGGGCAGGGATGTGTAACGGAGCCCTAATTAGAGAAGGTAGCTTGCTAAGGCCCTGTACTGAGTTTATGGCTGAGATGTAAAGTGCACTCTCCTACTCATACTTAATAGCAGTGCATCCTACCATTTCACACATTTATATTTGTCCTTGCCAGCATACTTGATGCAGTTTTCAAGTTAAAGTATCTGTTTTTGCAGGATATTGTATACGCTAATACAACAGAAAGAGAGAGTTTTTACACTGTTTTTGAAGGTTTGCATCAAAACAGAAATTATTGTGTTTCCGTTGATACAAGCTCTTCTGCAAGTAAAAAGTGTGTTCCATCTCCCTGGAAATGCATTGTGATCAGCTCCAAGGATAAATCAGGTACCCTGAATTATGGTGGAATGACATCATTTGTTGGTAAACTATTTACTGTGGGGAGGGATATCTTAAAATAGCTTTTAAAAAGAGTTTTAAGTAACATAAACACTTTTGTTTGAATTCATTGGTCTAAACCAAAAATATGTTTTGCAAGAACCCTGAAATGCAATGTTGTTTAACCAAATATCTTTTAAACCTACAGATTATGTTATCCCAGTCATATGTGGCATATTTCTCTCGCTAGCAGTTGGAATGATTGTGTGGTTACAATACTACATGGCAGGCTCTGGTGACTTAAAATCAAAAGAAAGACCCAAAGTTTTGGTATGTACACTTTGAAAACTTCTGTTTACTTTTCATCAGGTATTTGTTCAGATGGTGCAAAAGGAGGGAGTTCAGCTCTGCAGTGGTAAGGCAGAATCAAGGAAATATATCCTTGTGTCTGTGAAACCCACTGAAGTGTCAAACCAGTTGATTCCCTTAGTCTTTATTGACTTACATTGGTATGATCTTTGCACTGTCATTGAACCAAGGTAATCCTAATCTGTTTCACCCCTCTAAAACCACTGAAGTCAGTGCATTTAACAAAGTGTAACTGTGTATAGGATCATACTGTAAGATAGCTTCACAGAAGTATAAGAAGTCTTTAAAGCCACTTCTGTGTTTCCTGCTATGAACTACACACACTTTCCCCTCACCTAGAACATAAGAACATAAGAGAAGCCATGTTGGATCAAGCCAGTGGCCCATCTAGTCCAACACTCTGTGTCACACAGTGACAAAAACCCAGGTACCATCAGGAAGTCCACCAGCAGGGCCAGAACTCCAGAAGCCCTCCCAAGCACCAAGAATACAGAGCATCATTGCCAGACATAGTGATGCATCTGTACCTTGTGGCTAATAACTACAGAGGGACCTCTGCTCCACATGTATATCCAATCCCTTCTTGAATATGCTAAGATTACAATTGCGAAGAATTGGAAAAACAGAAACCCACCTACATTAACACAATGGATTAATAAAGTTTGGGATATATTTATGCTAGAAAACCTCTCTATATATGACTCATCAATTAAAAACGAGTGCGAATTTTATAACCCTCTGAGTATTTGGAGCCCGATCTTAGAAAAAATATTGTTAGCGCAATTTAATTGGATAGACGTTGCTAATGCAAAATACAAAATAATGCAATTTAATTAGAACACTCTATACATCTGACTTCCTACAACTAGATATGTTCAAAAATTGTTAGGACTTTAATAAAGTTTAGGTAAAGTAAGATATATATGCCTGATTTGAGTAGAGGCGGTTTGCATCTTCTGAAATTTTGCTTTTTGTAACCGGTTATTATTCTGTATTGTAAAAATCTTCTAATAAAAATATTGGGGAAAAAAAAAGAATATGCTTGTAGTCACCACCACTTCCTGTAGCAGTGAATTCCACATGTTAATTATACTTTGGGTGAAGAAGTACTTCCTTTTATCTGTTCTTAGCCTACTGCTCATTAATTTCATTGGATGTCCATGAGTTCTTGTATTGTGAGAAAGGAAGTACTTCTTTCTCTACTTTCTCTATCCCATGTCACCCCTAATCATCGTTTCTCCAAGCTAAAAAGCCCTAACCTCTTAAACTTTTCCTCATAGGAAAGGAAATGTTTTCAAAAGCTTTCTGGAAGTCTAGGTGAGCAACATTTACTGGGTCACCCTTGTCCACATTTGTTAATCCCTTCAAAGAACTCTCTAGTGAGACAAGATTTTCCCTTATAGAATCCATGCTGATTCTTCCTCAATAGTTTTTGTTCATTAGTGTGCCTACTAATTCTCTTTGATAACAGATTCCATCAATTTACCCAGTATCGACGTTACGCTGACAAGCCTGTAATTTCCTGAATCTCCTCTGGAACTTTTTTTAAAGATGGGGGTTACATTAGCTATCATCCAGTCCTTGGGAATGGAGGCAGACTTTAGTGATAGATTGCATATTTTTGTCAGGTGATCCACAGGTTCACGTTTGAGTTCATTCAGAACTCTTGGATGTATGCCATGTTGGCCTAGTGATTTGTCAGTTTTTAATTTTTCAGTTGTAGGACCTCCTCTCTCATCACCTCAATTTGACTCAGGTCTTTTGACACCCCACCTGAAATAGGCAGCTCTGTAGTGGGCAAGCACCTCCCATCTTCCACAGTGAAAACAGAGGCAAAAAAATGTATTGAGCTTCTCTGCCATTTCCTTATCATTCTTCAGTAATCCTTTCACTCCTTGGTCATCCAAGAGTCCCACTGCCTCCCTGGCTGGTTTTCAGCTTCTAGTGTACTTGAAGACATTTTTATTGTTGGTCTTTATGTTGTTCGGTTTTTTGCAATATGTTTCTCATAGTCCCTTTTTGCCTGTCTGATCACCAACTTGCATTTTATTTGCCAAAGCCTGTGCTCCCTTTTGTTTACCTCACTCAGACTAGACTTAAAGGAATCCTTCTTACCTTTTACTACATCCATTACTTTGTGTGTTAACAATGCAGGCCTTTTTTAATTCCTATTCGTTCCTTTCCTAACCTGCGGTATACATTGTATCTGAGCTTCCAGGATTGTAGCTTTAAATAGTCTCCAAGCTTCCCAAAGAGATTTGACCCTGCTTTCCTTTTCTTTCAGTTTCTTCTTCACAATCCCCCTCATTTGAGAGATGTTATGCCTTCTAAAGTTAAATGTGGTTGTGTTGATCTTTTGGGGCAACTCCCAATTTACATAAATGCTAAACTTATTAGCATTATGGGAACTGTTCCCAACTGGTGCTATCATGTTTAAACCTCTCACCAGGTCTTGAGTATTACTTAGAACCATGTCAGGATTACCTCCCCCTAAGGGTTCTGCAACCATCTTCTCCATGGCACAGTCATTGAGAGTATCTAGAAATTCAATCTCTTTCTCCTGACTTGAACACATATTGACCCAATCAATGTTTGGGTAGTTAAAATCACCTATTATGATACAGTTATTTCTTTTCTTTTTTTGAAATGTTTATTTACATTTTTCCATATTATACATACATTTGTCTCTTTTTTTATATTCACATTTGGGGGTTAATTTACATATTTTTCCTCATACCATTTTATGGCTTTGTGCCATTTCTGGTTAAATTTATCATCCAACTTTCCAGCCAAAAACATGTTTAATTTATCCATCTCTATTACCTCAAAGAGCTTATTTATCAGATCTTCCTTATTTGGTATATTATCCGATTTCCAGTTTCTAGCAATACAGATTCTTGCCATTGTGGTTAGATATACAATAATACATGTTTCATTATATTTAATACCGTTGGGTGTAATATTTAACAAAAAGATTTCTGGGTTCAGGGGCAAGTCTATTTCTGTTATTTCTTTTATCAATTGCTTGGTACTTTTCCAGAATCTCTGCACTTTCTCACATTTCCACCAAATGTGTAAATGCGTTCCTTTATTGTTATTGCACCTCCAACAGTTCCCTGAAACATTTGTATAGCACTATTTCATCGAGCTGCTTTCCTTAATTCTTCTGCTGTTTTTAAATCATCCTCTAAACTTTGATCTGGAGGCTGATAAACTCCCAGAGTTAACCTTCCTTTTGGGCACACTATTTCCACCCATAGCATTTATGTAAGCGAACCTATTTCTCTTAGATTTCTCACTTTTACTGGATTATATACCCTCTCTGACATACAGAGCCACTCCACCTCCAACCCTTCCCTCCCTATCCTGATATTATTTATATAAAGGAATCATTGTATCACACTTATTATCCTCATCGCACCAAGATTCTGAAATACCCACAATGTCTATGTTTTCCTCTGACACTAAGCATTCCAGCTCCTCCATTTTACCCCAGACACTTCTAACATTTGCATATAAACATCTATAATTTCCCAAACAGGTTAGGACTGCAACCTTCCTCCTGTGGCCTCTAGACCTTGTCAGGCACTTAACGTTGTTTGTTACCCTCTCAGTGGCCATCCCTAATCCATTTCCCTGTAGAACAGTAACAGCTACCCCATCATCTCTTAGAGATGAGCCATCTCAAACCAGAGACATTTCATCTCTTGTCAACAAGATTTAGTTTAAAAACTGCTCTGCCATCTTTTTGATTTTAAGTACGAGCAGCCTGGTTCCTTCTCGTCTCTTTTGTACAGGTCTTGCTTGTTCCAAAAGGCATCCCAGTGCCTAACGAACTTAAACCCTTCCTCTGTACACCATCATCTCATCCATGCATTGAGGCTCCTAATTTGTGCCTGTCTAGCTGCCCTGCACATGGAACAGGCAGCACTTCTGAGAAGGCTACCTCCCCAAGTTCATTCTTGGCTTCCTGCACTGTTGGATTCTGAAAGCTGCCTTAATACTTCACACACATGCATTTAGCCTCTCTCCCACATATGTCCATGGAACCAACATTTCAAAGGAAGAAGAAAGTGTAATGCAATCTAGCCTTAGAAGGATGTTCAGGGTTGTTGTTTTTTCATTGTACCACTATGGATAAACTTCCCTCTATTTTTTAATGTTATTAAATTCATTTTAAACATTATGCCACTTTATCCTGCAGTCAGTGCCATTTATAAATGCATTAAAACATGTAGTAAAACCATAAAGATGATGTTTTCAGTTTAATAGTAGCACTTGTACATTTTTATCCCATGCTTCCTTCAAGGAACTTGGGCCAATGTACTTTGTGTTTCCCTTTCTCCATTTTATCCTTACAGCAGCCCTGAGGATAAGCTAGAATGGGCGAGAACGACTGGCCCAAGTTCCTCCAGAGAGCTTCATAGCAGTGTGGGGATTTGAACCTGGATCTCCCAGACCCTAGCTCAGCATTCTAACCACTACACCACTGGCCTTCAACCCCAAACTGCACTATTAAAAGTCCCAGAGACCTCTGCTAAATGCTAGTTCAAAGAGAAAGAAACAAAGAAGCAACTTAACATCTTCTAGAGGAAAGTTTTTTTTAAAAAAACAACCAATTTTTATTAGGATATATCAATAAATCACACTATACACCACCTTACAAACTATCATATATCCCTTTCTCCTAATTACCCACCCCTTCTGACTTCCCACAGTGCTCCAACCTCCAGCCCAAATCTTGTATTTCCCTCTTTTCCTCCTTGCTCATTGATCAGATTCTACCAGTAACATATCTTTTAGTCTTCTGGAGGAAAGTTTGAGTGGGTCAGAAGCACATTAAAAAACTGTCACTGTTAGCCTACCATCCTCACCTGACAATGTGATCGCACCTCTAGCAGAGCTTGTTGAACTGTTTTTAGTGGTGCCCCTGGGCTCATATGAAGAAAGGCATTGCTGCAGATGGGCCATGAAGGGCTTTAAAGGCACCCTTTGTGACGGAGCTCTTCCGCCAGGCTTTTGTGTAGGAGCCGCCGCCACTGCACCACCACCACCAACTAGGCTGGGTAACATCTGAGAGTGAGATGTTAATAAACTATTAACACAAAAGCTAAGTTTTTTATGAACACATCACTGTTTGCTGGTGATGGGCATGAACTCATGTTCCTGCACTCCATTCATGAACGAAGGCTTCCTGGTTTCAGAAGCCTGAATTAAACTCCAGTTTGCCATGATGCCCACCTGCAGGCATCTGGCCAAACTGGTGCCATTTGATTATCATGGCAAAATGTTGTTTAATTCAAAGATTCCAAAACTAGGGCCTCCACATGTGTGTGTGGGGGGGTGCTTTCAAAGAAGGAGAGCACACAAGCATTGCAACAAGCCTCAGTAAGGTCATCATGAACAGAGGTTTGTTTGTGACATCTGAATATGCCAAAGATGATATACTGAACATTCCAAAGGTGATATACTGAGCACCACTGTTTTTATTACACTCCAGCACTGTTTTGAAACTACCCCATGCATCTGTTTGTAAATTCCCTTTTTTCTTTCTTTTCAGGAACCCACACAAAAATTAAACTATTCACTCTTTGACTCTCCTCCTGAAGAAGTGCACACTATTCAGATGATCCAGGAGAGGGGGAAAACGTTTGGGGAAAACAGTTATGATGGTGAAAGTAGTAATGAAAAAGATGCCATATATACTAATCGCAGGCCCTTGGGCACAATTTCAAAATCCCATTCCAAGACAGACATAGAAGATACAGTATCTATAGGCTGTTCATCAACTGCAAGTGACTGTCAAACAGCTGAAATGTTAGACGTTGAGGCAGAGGACTCTCAATATGATATTAAGAAAGAAGACAGTGCAACAGACCAGATGTTTTACCCTTCTTCTGACATGAACTCCTCCTCCTTACCCGAACCAGAGGGTGGTGGCTGTTTAAATATTAACTTAGATACTGTGAAGCTAGAAGTACCCAATACAAATTGGGAAGCTTTGGCAACACAAATCTCCTTTCAAGAAGATACATCAGACTTGCAGGAACCATGTGATCCTGATGCCTCTGAACCAAAACATTTTGCTAACAGAGTGGATACGCAGAGGTCTGATATTCTTGACATGTCACCTACATGGCAAAATTATAGTGGTTCTGAAGAAAGTGAGTCATCAGATTCAGAAATGGTTGGTGAATACATGAGAAGATGACTCAATGGAGAGAAAAGTTACCATTTGCTAACACTATATGACAGCTTACTCCAGTGTTAAAGAATGTCTGGCTTGGTTAATGTGTGTTCTCTGTTGCTCTTAGTTGCATGAAAGTGTAACAGTGTGGTAACCATCCTTAGTAGCAATTTTTGCTCAGTTGTCACGTCTTGACAACAAGCTAGAGCCCTTCCTGAAAGATGGCAAAACAAATCCAGTTTTATGTATGGCTTTGAATAGAATAAATAGCAAAAGTACACCGCCACAGTATCTTCAGATCTGATTTTACAACCAGTCTTGAGATTGGACTTCTAATAATAATTGATAATCAGTTCTATGTGATTATCAAATGTTGTTGGGCTGAAGCACTTTGCTGGTAATTGAAAAATTGCTACAAAATGGATCTGCTATTTCTTGAAGGTCATAGCCAATGGGATTTATCCCTTTGCCAATACTTCCACCACTTTGGGGACACCTTAGTGCCAGTGCCTATACAGTATGTGAAGTCTCACAAAGACATGCGGCTCAACACTCCTGATTTTCTGATCAAGTCTGGTTTGTTTTCCCCTTTGAGATGAAGCAACCCCTCCCCTATCTCATGAAAACCAAACTGACTCTCTGGTCGTTTCTACACAGGTTATCTGCCCTGCGCTTAATGCTGTTAGGAAGCAGGTTCTTTCGCTGTTCCCCACAGCACTGTGGTACATTGGTTTACCATCTGGGGTTTCCCCATCTTTTTTCCTGATCTTTCTCAAACATGCTTTGCTCCAAAGTTTTTGGAACAATCACAGTAAAACCTGGATGGCTGCTATGAGAGGGAAAACACAGATTTTCCCACCCGCATGGCAGCCGTTTTCCCTGTCCTGTCCCTACAGCAGCAGCTTCCTCCCCCTGCTACTTGGGGGGAACTTTTTGTTGCAACAATATATGTATCAGGGTCTCTGAATTCCCAGCCCCTTCCCTTGCAGAAATATAAGGGGAAAGGCATATGGGGAAACCTGCCATGTGGAAGCCCCATTGACACTGTGCTTTATCAGAAGGCATACCAACAGCAAGGATACCACTGAAGCCCATCCCTGAGTGGAAACCACCTCTGTGAACCAGTTATGGTCAAGGATCTGGTTATGTGACTGGAGTGGAAGTTAAAAGATTTGCTAAATGGGCTTCCATTTTTTCCCCTTTTGGACCAAGCCTTCTCATGTGAAAAAAGGATGTAACCTTCAAAGAATATCATTTTCTCATTCTGAATTTGAGAGCAGCAATAAAGTAGAATGCATTTTGCCATTTTCAATAGTCCTTTGAAATACAAATATTTCACCACTACTTTTACTGAGATATTTAGGCTCCAAATTTAAGAACACTTCTATGTGAATAAGACTCATTGAATATAGTAGGACTCACTTCTGAGTAGACAGGTTTGGATTCTTTCCTGAACCTAGTATTCACATAATCAAGACCAAACTTTAGTAAATTTCAAATGTTTGGAATGTTTTGATATCCCCTCTTATGTGACACGGAAATAATAGCTGATGATAAATATACCTGATAATTGTTAAATCAGAACCATGTTGGATATCTTTAGCACTAACTACAGTTTACTTGCAAATGCATGTAGCTGAGTTCTGGCTCTGTTCTAAAAACAAAAAACTGCCGTAGTAGAGAGAATTAAGAATGAAGAAGTGGGAGGGATAGGACGACTACTTAATCCATTTCTCTATGACCACCAAATACAATTTTTGAATTCTTGGATGTTGTTTCTCTTACTACGTCCACACAAAGTTTATTAAATATCCTTGCTTCCCATTCATGAGGTTATGACATATGTAAAAAGTCAGGGTATTTTAGGAAGAAGTTCAGAATTTGTAATAATGGGTTCCATCTCACCTTGACTGGCTAGTAGTAACCAGAGTTCAAATTGTATTGTGGAGCTAAGAAGAGGTTTTTTTCTAACTGGTCAAGGAGACAGGCCTTACCAATTTCCTTAATCTAGTCTTAGCTCTTATTGGCCCTTCCTGGCAACATCCCTCCTCACCTGCTACCTATATGTAGTGGTTGGTGAATTCTGTCTCAATGCATCTGAAGAAGTGTGCATGCACACGAAAGCTTATACCCAGAATAAAACTTGGTTGGGCTTAAAGGTGCTACTGGACTCAACTTTGTTCTGGTTAAGAGACTAGTTTAACTAGATGGAGTCACTCAACAGTGCCCTACTGCTGTGTGTTGTTGCAGCAAAATGTCTTCTTTCTTAAACAGGAACTCGCTGCTTTGCAGTATTTTCTGCAATTTCTAACAAGGTATCAGGTGCATTGTCAAAGGTTTCCAGCCTGCTGCTCAAAATGTCAAACTGGAGCCCTTCTGAACAAACTCAAGGAATCTGTACACATTTCAAGCAGCTGAACTAAGAATAAAGAATGCCAGAAGATCCTCTGAGTACTTGCACAGTGAAAGCAAAGTTGTTATTTTTTTTGGTATTTTTTATATGTGCCTGTGTGTGCACGTGTGAATGTGTGTGTGTGCGCAACTGGAAGTCATGGTGACCTCTGGTGACTGACCCCTACTGGGAGCCTGAAGGATATTCAGAGAGGTGGCTGAATAAAGCCTGCCCCCACCTCCCGCCTCTGGTATTTCAAGGAGGTCTCCCATCCAAGTTCTTGCCAGAGTCCACCCTGCTTAGCTTCCGAGATCTGACAAGATCGGGCTTGCCTGGGCTATTCACGTCAGGACTCAATGTTGTTGTTTTTACACTTCTGTATCTTTGTGTTTTTAAATCAAATAATAGATAATTTCTGTTTATTTTTAAACAATAAATTTATTATAACTAGCTATATCATAACTTTTTAATCATGTGTGTTACTAAAGAGGTATCTGAAGGAATAACACTCTTTGCTTATTCCTTCTTTGTGACACTTAATATTTAATGTAAAAGGCATCTGTTCTTTTGGGGGGGCATGAAGGATATTTTTTTCTGTAGGGCATCAGATTCTAGAGCTTATTATTTTGGATGCTGTGACTGCACAAAGGTTCCTCAGACAAATAATATTCACTGTGCTGAAGAGTATCCTGTTCGCTTTGGCACTGTATCTTCATGCACGCACACACACACACCCCTAATGTGTTCTATTCTGACCTTTAACATAAATCAACAGCATTCTCTAGATCAGTGGTTCTCAGCTGGTGATATACATAGCACTGGTGGGACACAGAAGTAGTCTAGGTGGAATGCAGGTTTTTCACAATTACTAAGAATTTACTCTTTTTCAGTCTCCATGTCTACCTGCAAAAGCTGCCTCCTGCTAGCCCTAGCTGCCATGGATTATCCACTTGTGACCTTTTGGTGTACTAACAGTACCTTTATGGCTGGTGTTTCCCTCAAGAGCTGGACTATAAGGAAGGCCAAGCGCTGAAGAATAGATTATTTTGAATTATGGTGCTGGAGAAGATTCTTGAGAGTCCCCTGGACTGCAAGGAGATCAAATCAGTCAATCCTAAAAGAAATCAACCCTGAGTGTTCCCTGGAAGGCCAGATAATGAAGCTGAAGCTCAAATACTGAACTGTAAAAATTCCTACAGTTTCGAAGGATACCAGTCCCCCCACCCCATTTTGCTCCAGCTGCTCCATCAAGTGGCAGTAGGAACGTAGACCCCATGAGCAGGAGGTTGCCTGCTGTAACTGGCAACCTGACAGCCCTAGGTTGGATCCATCTCCACAGGCATATCATTTTAACAGACCCCCTCACTCCTGTATAGTATCAGTGTCATATTTACTCATGTCTTGAGTAGGCAGTTAGTAGGACCATGGCATAGGCTGAACCTCCAGTCCCCAAACCAGACCTTAACCCCAAGAATCATTGTAAAAAATTAAATGTAAGGTATGTCCTTTCTTGTGCTTTGGGCCATCATGTGGGAGACCCAGAGTGGCTACAAAATCCTGAAATGGCCCAGACAAGGTGACGTCAACGTGGATATTGAAATCTCCCAGAACAATTAGTCAGGGAGTCTCTAGCACCAAGCCTGAGATTACCCCTGACAGGTCAGACAGGGTGGCACTTTTTGATACACTAGGTATCTTTCTAAAATTTTGTGCAATTTTAAGAACTTAGAAAGCATTGAAGTTATTAATGTCTGATAACTGGCAATTTTAGATCTTCCAGGAGAGGAATTTTTTTCACTTAAATTTTGCATTCAATTGCCACTGGTTCTCTGCATTTGTAGTTTTTCCCACGTATTGGCAGGGGAAATTTTGAGTTGTTTGAGTTCTGAGTTTCTGTCTCCATACGGCAGCTGGTTTCTTTTCCTGTTTTGTTTTTGCTAACATAGAAGAAAGGGCAAAGTATCGTCCATCTGCCGTATTACCTCTCATGTGATGCAGCTAGAATGTGTTGCATGCAAATGTATGGTAAAAGAAAAGCAGAACCAGTTTCCTTCCTGCCTGTTTCATTGTTTTTAAAGTCACAAGGATTCTAGTCCCATCTACCACCCTAAAAAGTAAATGTGTTTTTTGTCCAGAGCTGACTACTTCTTTAATTCCTTTTGGGCTGCTTATGCATCTTTGTATTAAATAAGAAATAGCAAAACAAGAACTAAATTCACTTTACCTGTAAGAAATTGTGGTTTCTGGAGCAGATAAAACACTTCCAGATTTTTACTTCATTGCACAAATATGCTCAAAAGATGTTCCCACCCTACACTTTAACAGAAAATGTTTGTTGCCACTTCAACAACCAAGCCATCACTGTAGCACTTACAGTGCAATCCTAAAAACATTAACTCAGAGAAGACTTACTCTGTGGTGGTCAGATCACTTTGCCCTAAAGGCCCAGATGGATATCTCACCTGCCCCCTGTCTAGGCAATGAGCAGATTTACACTCGCCTGCAGAGACTTATGGATCCAACTAGATTCCAGTATGCTCTACAGGATCCAATGCCCACCGGTGACTCATTAAGATGCACTGATAGAGGACTGGAACTCCTGTCTCTCTGAAGCCATCAATGAGATTGCTCTCCCTCCCCCCACACCCTCTCCATTCCCATGTTAAATTATCCCCCTAGTATACAACAGAACTCAGGGGGATGAAACAGGAGCTGAGATGGCTAGAGCAAGTGTGGCAGTGAACTCACAATGAAGAGGCAAGAACATCTTATAGAACATTTATGTAAGCCTAAGGACGTTTATGAAAGACTATGAGATGGCAGTGAAGGCTGCGAATAAGGAGTTTTTCACAACCACCATTGCATCCACAAGCTCACTCTCAGCACAATTGTTTAGGGTAATGGGATCGTTAACTTGTCTTACGGAGAAGTATCAGAATGTCAAGACATTGGCTCTTGGCTCTGAAGTTTTTGTGAGCTTTTCTGTGGAAAAACTTTTGTCTCTTTACCATGACCTCACAGCTACTATTGATATAATAAGTGAACTGGACGCCCCGTGGCCATCTTTGGATTCAGTCCTTGAAATCTTCAATCAGCTTTCCTGAGCCAATGCCGGCAGGATTCTGAGTGCTTTTACGCCAACCACATGCCTCCTAGACCCATGTTGTTATGTACATGGACCGCCTCCAGAGGTCAGCGAACAGGCCAGAGCTTGGATCCGAGAACAAAGGAAACTTCGGATCCTAGATCCCCCAGCCCCAACCAATAGCCACCTTGGTGGGACATTCAAACCCTCCAATGGGAGTGGGAGGGTTGCTGGTGGATATGTATATAGTTAGCCCGTTGGCCGTTAGAGTTAGTCTTTGTCTATGTGAAGTACAATAAACGTATGCTACAGCATGTCGTTGTCCGAGTCCTCCATGCGGTGAACCCAGTACTTTTCAGTGGCGACTAGGATGGGATTCCGCTGAGCCAGGCCGGGCTCACATCCCAGGACAGCGCCGAGCAACGTTCCAGCCAACGCGCCAAGCACTGCAAGCGCATCGCTGCAAGGAACCCCGCTCCTCACTCACACCTCGCCATGGCATCTACTCAGGGAAACTTGGAGACGTACGATCCAGCCCACCCCGAGCTCTGGAACTCGTGGACTGACCAGTTGACGTGCCACCTAGCCTACAACGATGTATCCGATCCGACTAAACAGAGAAACCTACTCCTAAGCACGTGTGGGGTAAGCACCGTCCGCCTAGCAAAGAGCCTCCTCGCGCCGTGCTCCATCCTTGAGTGCTCGTACGAGGAAATCATCGACACACTGACGACCTACCTGACACCCCGGCCGACAACCCTCGCCAAGCGCATCGAGTTCCAGACCCGAATCCAGAGCGCAGGTGAGATGGCCGCGACCTTCCTGGCAGCCCTGCGGCAACTAGCCATGGGTTGCTCTTTCACCAAGGTAGAAGAAAATCTCTTGACACAATTCGTATGGGGCATCAGCGACCAGAAGCTGCGCAGGAGGTTGATCGGGACCGCAGACATCACGCTCAATGTCGCCCTCCAACTAGCCATCGCTCATGAGGCCTCACGCCGAGACCATCAGCCAGCAGCAGCTCGCCTCGTACTCCCCGATTCAGGCCCAAAAAACTCGGAGGAGGAGGACATCCGGCTCATCCGTCAGCCACCTCGCCGGAGACCACAGGGTTCCGAGGCAACCAGGAAGAACATAGGCCGGCCCACATGCGCAAGCTGCGGAGAGGCACACGAGCGCAAGGCTTGCCGTTTCCGCGATGCGACGTGCCACACTTGCGGAAAGCAGGGCCATCTCGCTCGCGTCTGCAGGTCGAGGAGAAGCCGGAACCAGCAGCCTGCAGGGCAGCCCCGCCGCCGGGCCACCGAATCCCACGAGATGGATGCAGAGACGGCCGACCTCTACCTCCTCACGGACCGTCCCTCGCTGCAGGTACTCCGCCTCACTAAAGTTGAATCTACCCCAAAGATCCAACTAACTGTACGGATCGAAGGGTCCCCCTGCACGATGGAAGTGGATTTGGGGTCTGCGGCGTCCATCATTTCCGTGGACACGCTACGAAAACTTTGCCCAAACGGGACCCCGCTTGCGGCCACCCCACTTGAGTTTGGTAGACTTTCAAAGAAACCCCGTGCCGATCTGGGGGGTGGGGTCGTTCAGGGTAAAGTTCCAGGGGTTCGAGGGACTGCTGGACCTAATAGTAGTTGAGGGAAACCTAGTCAGCTTGTTGGGCAGGGCCTGGTTCGTGCCATTGGGCATCACAGTTGGGGTAGGGGGGGTGCTCAAATGCGGGTTGAGAGACTTTTCAGAAATATGTGCAGAATTCCCGGCTGTCTTTGACAGGGCTTTGGGGTGCTACAAGGGCCCCCTGGTTTCACTACAGTTAGACCCCAAGGTGGCCCCGATCCGCATGCAGTTCCGCACTGCCCCCATCGCTATCCGGCCAAAGATTGATGCGGAGCTGGACCGTTTGGTAGCTCAAGGGGTCTTAGAGCCGGTTCCCCACGCCATTTGGGAAACGCCCATTGTGACCCCCCTAAAGCCAAATGGCGAGGTCCACATCTGCTCAGACTATAAGTGCACGATTAATAAGGCCCTGCACGACCACTCTTATCCAGTTCCAGTCATCAGCCATGTGCTGGCCTCACTTGTGGGGGCCAAGATTTTTGGGAAATTAGACCTGGCGCAAGCTTACCAGCAGCTGCCAGTGGACGAGGCCACGGCAACCGTGCAGACTATAGTCACCCACAGGGGAGCATTCAGGGTTAAGAGGTTGCAATTCAGGGTCAGCGTAGCCCCGGGGATTTTCCAACAACTGATGGATTCCTTGTTAAAAGGGATCCCTGGAGTGACGCCATTCTTCGACGACGTCCTGATTGCCGCCGCGACCCCCGATGAATTCGCCTCCCGTCTCCGCACCGTCCTGCAGTGCTTTGACTCGGCTGGACTCAAGGTGAAATGGGAAAAGTGCCTCCTTGGGGTTTCAGAGGTGGACTTCCTGGGGTTCAGGGTAGACGCTTCCGGCTTGCATCCAGCTAAAGACAAAGTAAAGGCCATCGTGGAGGCTCCAGCCCCCAAGTGTAAAGCAGAACTTCAGGCATTCTTAGGACTAATAAATTTTTACCACGCCTTTTTGCCCCACAAGGCTGCGGTAGCGGAGCCCCTGCACAGGCTCCTCGACAAGTCGGCCCCATGGACGTGGGGCCCGACGGAGGAGGCGGCGTTCAAGGGGGTGAAAGCGCTGCTGATCTTGAACGATGTGTTGGCCCATTTTGATGAAACCCTCCCTGTCGTTCTAGCATGCGACACCTCCCCTTATGGCGTCGGCGCAGTGCTGGGACACGTCCTCCCCGATGGCCGCGAAGTCCCCGTTTCATATTACTCGCGGACTTTGACAGCCACAGAGCGCAACTATGCGCAAATTGATAGGGAGGGGTTGGCAATTGTGGCAGGGGTAAAAAAATTTCACAACTTCGTATATGGACGCCCCTTCACGATAGTGACTGACCATAAGCCCCTCTTGGGCCTCCTAGCCTCCGACAAACAAACGCCACAGGTCATGTCGCCCAGGGTGCTCCGGTGGTCCCTTTTCCTGGCGGGGTACCAGTACCGACTGGTGCACCGCCCGGGCAAAGCGATGGGCCATGCCGATGCCCTTAGTCGACTGCCGCTTCCAGTCGCGGACCCTGACCCAGTGCCTGCGCCGGGGGTTCTGCTCCTTGAGGACCTTCCGCAGCCCCCTCTGCAGGCCGCCGACGTCGCGGCCAAGTCCAAACACGACCCCGTGATATCCCGGGTCTTGGGCTGGGTGGTGAGGGGGTGGCCAGCATCCTCCCCGGGGGCCGAGTTCGCGCCATTCACCGCCAGGAAAGATGAACTGTCGGCGCTCAAGGGGTGCCTCTTGTGGGGAGACCGGGTAGTGATCCCTAGTGCTCATCGACAGCGGGTTCTCGAGGCCCTCCACGAGGCACACCCCGGCATTATACGGATGAAGGCTCTGGCTCGGAGCTACGTGTGGTGGCCGGGAATGGATGCCGAGATTGAGTCGTGGGTCCGGAGGTGCCAGAAGTGCCAGGAAACGCGGCCCAACCCGCCTAGCGCACCCCCTCAGTCCTGGGAGTCAACCCGCAAACCATGGTCCCGGCTACATCTTGATTTTGCCAGACCCTTCCAGGGACTAACCTCCTGATCACGGTTGACGCCTACTCCAAATGGCTAGAGGTCAGCCCCGTGTCCTCCACCAAGGCAGTCATCCGATGCCTACGCCGGCTCCTTGCCACACACGGCCTGCTGGACACTATAGTCTCGGACAATGGAACGGCCTTTACGTCCGTGGAGTTCCAGGGGTTCCTACAGAGGAATCTAATCAGGCACATCCGCTCAGCCCCCTTCCACCCCGCAACCAACAGCCAGGCAGAGCGGATGGTGCGCACAGCGAAGGAAGCCCTCAGCCAGATCTCCGACGGGGACTGGGAGTTCTGTCTCACCCGATTCCTCCTGACCTACAGGACAACGCCTACCCCCGTCACAGGTCACAGCCCCGCCGAGCTGCTAATGGGCCGGCGCCCGACAACGCTGTTGGATTGACTGCACCCCGACCAGGCACCGATCTTGAGGGAAATGATCGAACAGCGAGAGGCTCCCAGGGGGTCCTTTCCAGGGGATCCAGTGTTCTTCCGGAACTGCGGGTCAGGACCCCCTTGGATTCCAGGCCGCATAACTGGAGTCAAAGGGCCGACCTCATTCGAGGTGTCAACCGAGGATGGTAGGGTTCTGCAGAGACACATCGACCAACTGCGGAGGCGGGAACTTCCGGAGCCTGGGGACCCCCCCCCCAGTTGATGGCCGGGGCAGGCAGGCCCTGACATGCAAGCTGAAACCCATCCCCGTGAAGAGACGACGCCTGACAACTCCCTCCCAGAGGACATCGAACCAAGCATCCAACAGCCGGCCCCGCAACGAGCACAACCGCCCCTGGACACAGCTAATCAGCCGGAACCCGAGGGCGGTGCGCCAGTGCTGGCCCCCAGGTGTTCCACATGAGAGCCCCCCCCCACGTACTTGCAGGACTATGTAACGTAGGGTAAGTCAAAACTATGGGGGGAGGGGGGTTATGTACGTGGACCACCTCCAGGGGTCAGCGGACAGGCCAAAGCTTGGATCCGAGAACAAAGGAAACTTCGGATCCTAGATCCCTCAGCCCCAACCAATAGCCACCTTGGCGGGACATTCAAACCCTCCAATGGGAGTGGGAGGGTTGCTGGTGGATATGTATATAGTTAGCCCGTTGGCCGTTAGAGTTAGTCTTTGTCTATGTGAAGTACAATAAACGTATGCTACAGCATGTCGTTGTCCGAGTCCTCCATGCGGCGAACCCAGTACTTTTCACCAATGTTCCCTCTAAGCTGAGTTAGTGTGAGCTAGCTCACAGTTTTTTAGCCTCCGGCTCACACATTTTTATCTCAGCTCAGGAAAGACAGCTCCAGAGCAAACTAATTTATGCCGTGGCCAACTCGCTCGTTCACAGCTTTAATGCCAGCCGCTCACAAAGTAGAATTTTTGCTCACAAGACTCCACAGTTTAGAGGGAACATTGCTTTTCACATGTCCTTCATAGCTGGTGAAGGCTGGGAGTGAAGGTATACGGGACCCCCCGGTGGACAGTATTAATCTGTCCCTGGATTCAGGGGTCTATCCAGAGGGGTTGAAGGAAGCTGTGGTTGTTACACTCTTGAAAACGCCAACTCTAGATCCTACTGATCCAGTCAATTACCACCCAGTCTCAAATATTTCGTTTCTGGGTAAGGTAATTGAAAGAGAAGTTGCCGAGCAGCTCCAGAATTTCCTGAATGAAACATCGGCAATGGATCCATTCCAATGCGGTTTCCACCCTGGCCATGGGACAGAGATGCATTGGTCACCCTCACAGACCATCTTCATAGGCAGCTGGATTGAGGCGGGTCAACACTACTGATATTGTTAGATCTTACAGCAGCATTTGACATGGTTCTTTCTCCATGTTTGGTCCACCGCCTCACAGATGTAGGTGTCCGCAGAACAGTGTTCAAGTGGCTGATCTCCTTTCTCCATGGTCAGGGACAGAGGGTGGTGCTAGGGAGAGATGTCAACTAGACACCCAGTAATGTGGAGTACCTCAGGGGGCAATTCTCTCCCCAATGTTGCTATGTGCCCCCTCGCCCAGCTGGTCTGGAGTTTTGGGCTTTGGTGTCACCAATATGCTGATGACACCCGGCTATATCTGCTGATGGGCAGCTGCCCAGACTCCACCCCGAAAAATCTGGCTGAGGGTTTGGAGGCTGTGTGGGGATGGTTGAAGCAAAGCCAGCTGAAGCTGAATCCAACTAAGATGGAAGTTCTATGGCTGGGGGGGGGGGGATGTGGGATTGGGGAGCCAACTCCCAGCCCTTGATGGGGTGCCTCTGACACCTGCACCAACCGTCAGGAGTCTGGGGGTGATATTGGACTCTATCTATGGAGGCCCAGATCACCAACATTGTCCAGCAGGCATTTTTCCAATTGCGCTAAGTCAGACAACTGGCCCCCTATCTGTTTTGTCCCAACCTTGCCACAGTAATCCATGCAACAGTAACCTCCAGGCTGAATTATTGTAACTTGCTTTACATGGGGCTACCCTCGAAACTGACCCGGAAGCTGTGACTGGTACAAAATGCAGTGAAGCAGTTCCTTAAGCGGACCACATGGAGGGTGCACATACATCCAGTGTTGTGAGAACTACATTGGCTGCCGGTGGAGCACCAGATCAGATTCAAGGTTTTGGTGCTTACCTTTAAAGCCCTAAATGGTCAGGGACCTACTGTCATGCCTGCCCACGACCCGGCGCCTAGGAGCTCTTAAACTGAGGACTCAGTGCCTTTAACACCATCGGAGGCACAGGAGTCTTTGTCAAACCTAAGTATCAGAAAGGATGAGCACCAGCCTCCAGAACAGCCTGCACCTGAAACCGATCAGGCAGTGCCTGGCCCCAGCAGCATGCCACCCGATTCTCCGCGACCTGTTGACCGGCTAAGGGATCGGAGATGCCAGGACTTGGCAACCAGATGTAAAGAGGCACGCTTGTGCGTTGGAGATCAATAAGTCCGGAGTTCATGTGGGATCAAGGACTTCGCAAGGCAGTGCTAATGAGGCACTAATGAGTTAACAACACAGCGAGCTATTTGAATAGGTCGCTGACTGCTGGCTAATCGTGCTGGCAAACACATCCTTCGGACCAGAAGCTCTGCACCTCTGACTCTGTTCCTGGTATCCGGCTACTGACTGACTTCCTGGCTCCTGACTCCAGTCCGCGTTTTGATGACCCCCTGGCTCTTGATCCTCGGCTCTGTACCTTGACTTCGACGCTTGCCTATCTGGATTCTGACTCTCGGTAACGCTCTGATTACGGCCTGGCTTTATGTATTGGGACTTTTGCTCTGGTTGTTTTGCTCTCTCTCTGGCTTGACTCTCAGACTGGACTGTGAACTCCCCCTCTCTGCCTTGTCCCACTGGCCCTGTCGTGACACCTACATACCTACGAGACTGCCTCTCCTGATATGTCCTCCGAAAGGGCATTAAGATCAGCAGACAAGAATCTTCTGGTGGTCCCAGGCCCCAAGGTATCCGACTGGCCCGGGCCAGGGCCTTTTCCACCCTGGCCCCAGCCTGGTGGAACTCTCTGCTGAATGACATCCATGCCCTGTCTGACTTATTAAAGTTTTGTGGGGCACGTAAGGCAGAAATGTTCCACCAGGCTTTTGGTTAAGACCATTGATGGTTCCTTACATCTGCCTGGCACCCTCCCCCCTATGACTGAATACTAGCACTGCCATCTTGTTTTAAAATGTCTTTCAATGTTTAAATATTTTGAATGTTTTTAATACTGAATTTTTATGGTTTTAATTGATTCGATAATGTACTGAATTAATTGTTGTAAACCACCCTGAGCCCCACACAAGCAGGGAAGGGTGGTTAAGAAATCTAAAATCATCATCATCATCATCCCAGGAAAATGTCTTTAGGATTGCAAGCAAAATTACTAATGGACTAGTTCCTATCTCATTAGGGGGAAAAACAGCATTACAACTAGCAGCAAGGCTGGAGAAATATTATTTATTTAATGATTTCTATGCTGCCTCATCAGAGTCCTGCTGGGGGCAGTTTACAATACAATGCCAAATCAACAAGCCATTAAAACAAGAACAGGGACATAATCAGGATAAAACTATCCATAAATCAGACCTCAGACTAGAAACAGACTATTTACAAAGCTGGAAAAATAAAACCCCCTAATGAAAAACCTGGGTAAAATATATATCCTGGCATCTAAACGACAGTGAGAGAATACCATCTGAGCTGTTTTTTCCCTAGGAACTGACACACTCGCTACCCTGTGCCCTTTAAAGGAAGGGCTAGAAACAGACTCCAGAGCCTCCTCCTTTAAAGAAAGGCATTCAGATTAATTTAATTACCTGTAATTTAACTGCCTCCTTAAAAATTTAAATGCCCTCCAACAAAAAACATCCTGGCTACAGGCCTGACAAGTTGAATCCTATGTGGCATATTGTCTTTGGGATATGCTACTCTATGGATTCTATGTAATTCACCTTGAGTTCCAGTGAGAAAGGCAGACAGTCAACCAATAAAATATCCTTTATCTCCGTGTCATGAAAAGCTTCAGCTCTATTATAAGGACAGGACATTGGGATATCCATCTGGACCTTTAGGGCAAAGTGATCTGACTACAGAGTAAGCCTCCTCTCTGAGTGAATCTTCTTAGGATTGCACTGTAAGTGCCACCTGGGCCGGCTCGAGGTGTTTCTGCGCACTAGGTGAGGCGCAGATGCCAACCTCCTGGTGAGGCCTGGAGACCATTTTGCTGCTGCCTCCTTCTACCCCCCAGGGGGAGGGCGGGTGAGTTGAGGCGCCGCCTCCTGCGACCCGACCGGACATCCTCCTCCTTCTCCTGCTGGCAGCAACGGTGAGCCCCACTAGCAGCCGCCATGCCGCCTCCGCCTCCTCCCCCCCAAGGGGGGA
Source organism: Gekko japonicus (assembly GCF_001447785.1). Lineage (NCBI taxonomy): Eukaryota > Metazoa > Chordata > Lepidosauria > Squamata > Gekkonidae > Gekko > Gekko japonicus. Next base: position 200,006 of record NW_015165894.1, read on the forward strand.
GGGCGGGCGAGCTGTGGTGCTGCCTCCTGCGCCCTGGCCAGGTGTCCTCCTGGTTCTCCTGGTGGCGGCGGCGAGTCCTCGTTGGCGGCCGTCATGCCACCTCTGCCTCCTCCCCCCTGAGGGGGAGGGGGAGGGCGG
>NW_015165894.1:200382-223600 GCF_001447785.1 Gekko japonicus
CCTCCCCGGCCCCTTCCCATGGCGGCAGCAATCGCCCGATTAGGGTGGCGGGGGGGCTTTTGGTTGGGGGGCGGGGTGCAGTTTGGTGCCCCTGAGGGCCGGCGCGCCCTAGACGAGCACCTGGTTTGCCTAGCAGACGAGCCAGCCCTGAGTGCCACAGTGATGGCTTGGTAGTTGAAGTGGCAACAAACATTTTTTCCTGACCTGCAGGCAACTGTACTCTCATCCATCTTCATTGGTGGCCTCAGCCACAACCTAATACACTTTTTGTTAATACACTCTTTATGTATTTGTAAATAATGTTTGGGATCACCCCCATGTCAAACAAGTGCAAGGTGAGTCTCAAAGTCATTTTACTTAAGTGTTTTCCATTGCTTCAAGGTAAAAGATACAAGCGACCAGAGAGAGAAAGAGAGGGAGAGGGGAAAAGAGGGAGGGGGAGAGAGATTGCTGCATCTTAATCACTGGAACGAATTCTCAGGGTCCAGTTTCCAGTGGTGTGTGGTAGTAAAAAAGGTAAAGGTTCCCTTGCTCGAAAGCCAGTCGAGTCCGACTCTAGGGTTGCAGTGCTCATCTCCATTTCAAAGCCGAAGAGCCAGCGCTGTCCAAAGACATTCCGTGGTCCTGTGGCCAGCATGACTAAACACCAAGGCGCATGGAACGCTGTTACCTTCCCACCGAAGTGGTACCTATTTATCTACTTGCAATTTCTTGCTTTCGAACTGCTAGGTTGGCAGGAGCTGGAACTAGAGATGGGAGCTCACTCCATCATGCGGCACCCGGGTCTCGAACTGCTGAACTACTGACCTTCCACAGCCTGCAGTTCAGCGCCACCGCTGTTCCTGTGTGGTAGTACTAACATCTATTAAATCTGCAGTCACCCAGCTCTACTCATGACATCATAAAGGCCTGCTGGGGTACTGGCATCCGACACACACAATCTCACCTCAATGTGCATCACTTTGTACCTGGCCATATTGAACCCCATTTGCCACGCTGATGCCCTCTCGCCCATCCTCAACAGATCCCTTTGGAGTGCCTCACAATCCTCCCTGGTTTTCACCACCCTGAACAATTTCATATCACCTGCAAATTTAGCCACTTCACTACTTACTCCCAACTCCAAATCGTTCATGAACAAGTTAAAAAGTATCAGACCCAGTAATAAGCCATGTGGTACCCCACGGCTTACCACCCTCCACTGAGAAAATTGCCCATTTATATTCACTCTTGGTTTCCTATTAATTAGCCAGTTTCTGATCCACAAAAGGAGTTTTATCCCATGACTATTGAGCTTAACTAGGAGCCTTTGATTAGGAACTTTATCAAAAGCTTTCTGGAAGGGCTTCCTGATGCTTGCGTCCTGCAAAATACTTCACATGCACAGAGTTCATGGCTTCCTTTGATGTTGCTCCCATTCTTAGTTGCCCAAGGCAGATTTTTAATACTACCAAAATATACTGAGCAGACGTGTTGAGTGATCAGCTCATAGTTTATTAGTGATTTTAGATAAACTCTAAGACAACTCTAGCAGGACTGGAGCCCTGCTTAAATGCCTGCAAAACACCACACCCAACATACACAAACTCCCAGTGATAGGCTATTTACATTACAACTGCCGTTCAATAGGTTCCTTCCAGGATCCTGGCTACATATTGTTCTGGTGACTTAAGCTAGGTCAGTTTCTCTGGCGCAGTACAAACTCAGTACATAACAACGACCAATACCGTCATTATTTTCCCTCCACAAGTCTGAGTCTTGCCTGTGTAAAATAAACCACCCCTGGTTTTCTTTGCCAGGACTGTAGTCCTTTGGAATACTAAACTCTGATTCTAAATGTAGGGCCTCACAAGGGCACGGATCTGCAGTGACTGAGCATAATCGATTCCATTTAAAATTTAAAAATCGGACTTGTTATGGGGAAAGGAGGGCGACGAATAGCCCAAGCAGCTACTCCTGAGGAAAGGAGGCGTTACGAGCTCCTTACGAGCTCTTTTTCCGCGAGCTCGAGCGCCTTGGCGCGCTGCCAGCCGGCGTGGCTCCCCGAGCACAAGGTTCACCGGGCTGCTCCCACACCCGAGGAGGAAGCGGCCGCACAGAGCAGAGGGCGGGATGACGGGGTGAGCGCGGCGAGGAAGGGGCGACTGGGGAAAGAAGAGCGCTGCTTTGGGAACGGACTCGCCTTTACCACGGAGGGGCCAAAGAGGGAAACGAGCCTCCAGGGGCCCGCGAGAGCGGGCGCCTAGGCGCGCGACGACGGAAGGCGCCGCCGGGAGATGGCCTTGCCCTGTTGGCGGCATTTGATTTGTAGCTGCCTCCTCTGCTCAGGTAAGCCCCGGCTGGGCTTGCTCTGGCTGCTGCTCCAGGCACGCCTACCCGACTGAGCACAATCTGTAAGAAACTTCCCTAGCATTGAGCTACACTTGCAGTGCTGGCCGGAGAGGCGCTGGAGCTGTAATAGCGCCTGTGGTGTGGAGCACGCCTCCCCACCTGCCACCCTTGGTCGCGGGGACCAGGGGCCAGGGGGCTTTTTGGAGCGTCCATGTCCATTTCCTCTTATGCCTCTTATTGGCACGGTGGCTTGCGTGCCAGTGCGCTTGCTCATAGGGTGTTGCAAGGCATTGATAGCATAAAGAAACAGTGGCGCTTGTTTGTAACATTGTGGTATCATCAGCTCACGTCCGCCTGCCTTACAAGTTGTAGAACTATACAGCAAACTCTACTCTTGGAACGCTTGAGAGACTAACAAAATTGCATCCCTCCATGGACTTCTAGGGCCAGCTCTGGGTTGGAAAATACCTGGAGACTTTGGGATTGGTGGAGCCTGGGGAGGGCAGGGTTTGGCGAGAGGAGGGACCTCAGCAGGGCATAATGCCATTAGAATCCATCCTGTAAAGCAGCCATTTTCTCCAGGGGGGACTGATCTCTGCCAGCTGGAGATCAATTGTAATAGTGGGATATCTCCAGGTGCTACCTGGAGGCTGGCAATGCTGTGACTTCTGTGGACCGGCCATGTGAGGAACATCTGAAGAAGTAACCTCTGGCCAAAACCTGTGCTGGAATAAATGTAGTCAGTCACTAATGTGACACAAGCTATTTATTTATTTTATTTTTTAATTTATTCTTTAGATTTGTATCCCGCCATCCCCGAAGGCTCAGGGTGGCTAACAAGGGCATAAATGCCAGATTAAAACAATAAGAACAGTATAAAAATACAATAATACAACATAATACAGTTATTAAAAAATATCGGTGCTCCAATACTCACTCCGAATCATAAAACCAAGATGGTGTTCTGAAGATGTTATAACAGGTGGTGGGGCTTTTGGGGGCTCTGCCCCATTTCTTAAAGGCACAGCCCCACAAGAATTTCTCCTGTAAATGCTTTTTTCAATCATTTTAAAACATTTTTTTTAAAAGGCATGCACTCCTTTAAACAGAGTGGGGTGCTGTAGTTGACTAATTCCCACACTGAGAAATGGTAACCTCTTGGATCCCTTCTAACTCTGTGTCAGGAAACTGGTCTCCTTTAAGAGGGTTTTTCTCCCTAAGTGTTAGCTTTCTTGACTACAGAAGTCATCCCCCCCCCACCTGCCAGCTTGTTAGCAGAATTGCTGCTTAGGCTGGCAGAAGTGATTAACTTGCAGCAGCTGAGAACTGTCATCTAAAGTGGTTGATGGCTTGCCGCATAGAGATCCTGGTAACAGCTTTCTACTGGCTAAATGGCTTTTCTTCCCACACTGAGACCTTCAGTCCCACCAGGAAAAAAATTTGAACCACAAGCCACAAAATCCTGGCCATGGGCCTGGCCGCAAGAGTCCTGTTTGTTTATTGCTGCAAAGAATTAACTTGGCTGATCCCCTGCAATTAAAGCCCATGCTGCCAAGCTTAAGGCAGAAGTGATTAACAAAGATAAAAAGTAGTAAAAGCATCACAAAGACAGCGTCAGTTACTCAGTTGACAGTCCAAACCACTGAAATAACTTTGGAGACACTTCAGTGCTGCCAATGTGAAACAGGCCACAGTGTGGCTGTCTAATGCGCATGTGGGTCCCCAATGGGGGTGCCTGTGCTCACCGTAGTGCCCACAGGCACCTTTCCTGGTACCCCCAAGTGCTTTAGAAAGTGGGCAGGACTGGCGGGGCTTTTGCCCAGGAGGACTTCTGATTGACTGTGCAGATTAAAATGCATCCTGTTAAACAGAACTTCTGCCTGAAATGTTGAAGAGATAATATTGGAGTTATATATTACCTTGCATCCTGACATTTTGTAGTTGGCTCTGCCTCCTGCACCTGCTGTTTTGTCATTGTGCATACCGCCCTGCATCAGAATTCCAAAGGTGCCCACAGGTTCAAAAAGTTGGGGACCCTAGTCCATTGTTTGCAAGTAAATGTTCCAACTTTTGTTGGTTTGGCCAGTGAGCATGTCCTACCAGCAATCAAGAGAGAGGTTTTTGCCTTTCTGTTTGAAGTGTGGAAAAGAAAGGGGAATGCCACAGCACTTATGAGATTTCCTCTGTAGGATATCCTTTGTTATACTTTACCAATATTTGGGACAAATACAAGGAATGTCCGAAGGTATGTGTGATGCTGCTCAGGTGGCAGTTGTAGAATGCTGGGTAAAAAAAGTTTTATTTAAGGAAGATTTACAGAGGGCTGATACATTTGAACATATGGTTGAATTTTATCATAGCATTCCACAAAGAAAAGTCCTAGAATTAGACACAAATGACCAATCATGTAAAGTACAATTATCACACACACGTCTTCTTTCTTTTGTTGTTTTCGGGGGGAAGCACTGAGTCTTATACTTTATTTTTATTTTGTTGTTATTTTCCTCTAAGGAGCCCAAGAACACACACAAATACAGCTTACTGTGAAGTCATATCAATGAATTAATTTTGTTTACCAATGAGATCTGTTTGAGGGAGTTCATTCATAGTTGTTTTTCCCTCCTATTTTAGCTTATTGTGATTTAATCCAATCAGCTGTACAGATTCGAGCATACCTTCATCAGGTAGTATGAGCCAGCCTAGTGTGGTGGTTAGTGTCAGACTAGGATCTGGGAGTCACAGATTTGAGTCCCCACTCTGCCATGGAAGCACACAGGGTGACCTTGGGCCAGTCACACACTCTCAGTTTAATCTACTTTATTGGGTTGTTGGGAGGATTTGAACCCAGGTCCCCCCAGTCATAGACTCTCTCCAAAAATTCTTAACTGTACTGTTTTGTCATCCTTCAAGATCTTTTATATCTTAATTTCTCATTGTTGATAATATTGCCCTAAGATTGGGTGAGGGAAAGATACCATAAAAGAGTAGTGTAGCAGCTAACACCAGGGGCTTTGCTCAGCTGTCACTGTTATAGGCTCAGTAATTTATGCTTAGTCCAAAAAGGGATGAAGTCTTTGTGAATTCTAGCATGATATGGGCACAGTTCCTGTGTGTCCTGCAGAAGCTGTTGGGCAGATCAAGTCATTTCAACTGACATTAAAAAAACACTCCACCTGGGTACATCCCAAATTATTGACTATTCTTAAGCTGCCATTAACTTCTATCTTATTACAAGAGGTGGTGATGACCATTGACTCTGAGGACATTTAAAAGAATTAGACAAATCTGTGAATTATTTATTTATACTCACTATATTTTAGACCACTTTCCCACTCAAAGGTCTTCAGAGCAGTTCACAAGAGGTTAAAACCATCCATTTAATTAAAAATTAATATAGGATCTGTCATAATTTCTCAGCAAGAACAGCTAAGTGGAATATCCATGAACAGAGGCGTTCTATTTTGGTTCCAGATATTAAAGCAAATTGGCCTCCATTATGCCCTGCTTGTAAGTCTCTTAGAGCCATCGGTATGGTCATTGTTGGAAGCAGAGCAGTGAACTACTTAGAACTTTGTTTTGATCTAGCAGGATAATATTTATATATTTATCCTTGAATATATAAATAAATATAATGTTGAAGATGTAAATAGTTCCTTTCTGCTATGAGTCTAATTATTGATGAGACACTGATGAACTGCCAACCTGTGTCAAAGTTAGGAATCTGATCTCCTTATTCCAGTGTAGTCAGATTCTTTATAAACTTTATATTTATATTCACAAATACATCTAACACAGAAAATTCCTGAGTCAGATTCCTGAGAGCCAGTTTGGTGTAGTGGTTAGGAGCATGGACTCTAATCGGGGGGAACTGGGTTTGATTCCCCACTCCTCCACATGCAGCTGCTGGTGTGACCTTCGGTGAATTACAAGATCTTTCAGAGCTGTTCTCTCAAGAGCAGTTCTCTCAGAGCTCTCTCAGCCTCACCTACCTCACAGGGTGTCTGTTGTGGGGAGGGGAAGGGAAAGGAGATTGTAAGGTGCTTTGAGACTTCTTTGGGTAGTGAAGTTTTCCTTGCTGACCTACAGATCTTCCAGTCTGCAGATCAGCATCTTAACCTCTAAGCCACCGCGGCCCCATTGGGTAGTGAAGGGTAGGGCATAAATCCAATCTCCTCCTCCTCCTCCTTTGACTGATCTAGCTTAAGTCCAACCTGACACATCCTCAAGAATACCTGCAATCACTTTTATTCAATAGATCATTATAACTAAGCGATTAATTTTCATTACTTAGAGTGTTCTTTCATGATGACTATTTTATGGCATTTTGTCTTTCACACCCACACTGTGCATTTGCAAATAAAAAAATTAATCCTAATCTTAAATAAAGTGAAACTATCTTGCATGATTTAAAAAAATCATATTTTCCCTTTTGCTAAAATGAAAATAATCTACTGAAAGTCAATCAGATATATTTTGAAAGTGGTGCAGTATTTTCTAATTTTGATTTGTAGTAGCTATGATGTATAAAAACAGAAAACAAAACAAAACAAATGAAATATAACTAGTGGCTAAATGCTTTGATGATTCGCTCATGACTCACAGCACCACTGATATTCATAGTTCTTTACAAGAATGAATAAAACTGGTTGTTTTTGAAGTCTGAAAATAATCAACAGTGTTGAAAGAAGAAACATGAATCTTGCCATTATTTAAGAATGGATCTTTGTCATATTCTCACATTTTCAAAAACACTGTCAGTGCAATTCCAAGCAGAGTTACACCTATCTTGAAGTCAACAGTCTTAGAAAACTGTAACTGTGCTTAGGGCTGCATGGTAAATCTCCTGGTTTTGAAAACAGTCAAGGACTGGCAGTGAGAATGACAAACTGTGCTGACAAATCACAGAGTTGGAAGAAATCTCTCAGCCATTATATATACCATAAGACAGGATCCCAAAGTATCACCAGCAGCTCCCTGTTCAGTCCTTTCATGACAAAGTCAAAGGAAGGGAATACTCTCCACAGCCTGCTTCCTTATTAATCTATTCTTGCAGTGATTTTTTTTCTATACCAAAATCCATTTTTTTATTTAAATCAATTCATCTCAATCCATTGATCTCCGATGGGAGAGCTCCACAGTGGGAACCCAGAGTGGTTTATATTGTCTCCTCCTCAACAACTCTGTGAGGTGGGCTTAGGGTGTGAGCCTGTGACTGGCTCAAGATCACCCAGCAAGATTCTATGGCAGAGCAGGGATTTGAACCTGGGTCTCCCACATCCTAGTCTGATACTCTAATCACTACAGCATGTCGCTCATTTAAATCGCTTATTTAAATAATGTAAACAAAAAGTCAGCCTATTACATACGTTAACAGTTTGCTTCCTTTCTTGATGGCCAAAATCTCTGCCTAGTTCTCATTCTATTTTCTTTTTAAATGTTTTTAAACTTTTATTTACATTTTATGATGATAACAAAGAAGTTATAATTTATCCAACACATAAGAGAAATGCAGTTACATAACATACTTATAAAACTTTGGAAACAATACAAGTATGATAACGTACATACATAGATAGTAAATGCAATATTGCATCTAGTGTGAAATCTTAAAATTAGAGTGAAGAAGAAAAAGAAGAGAACAGATTGGATTTATACCCCGCCCTTCACTACCCAAAGGTGTCTCAGAGCAGCTCACAAACTCCTTTCCCTTCCCCTCCCCACAAAAGTCACCCTGTGAGGTAGGCGGGGCTGAAAGAGCTCTTGACAGAAACTGCTCTTTTTCAAGAACAACTCTTATCAGAACTACAGCTTGCCCAAGATCATCCAGCCAGGTGCAAGTGGAGGAGTGGGGAATCAAACCCGATTCTCCTAGATTAGAGTCCGCGCACTTAACCACTACACCAAACTGGCTCTACACCAAACTGTAAAACTAAGAGGTATGTTAAGTGCTGTATTTGTGATCATGTATTGTGAGTCTTGCATAATGAGGAGATGCCCACTGTATGAGAGATTTTACTCTAGACTATGTTGGAGAAGAGAAAAGAGAGAAATATAAAAGGAAAGGAATAGGAGAAAGAGGGAGAGATTAGAGAAGAAGCAGTTGTCCGTAGGTTTGGTTTGGAGGAGCGAGATCTTGCATAAGAACATGAGTGATGAAAGGAAGCCATTTCTCAGTGCAGATTTTTTTTCTGGGGTAGATATCCAATTGGAATAGGCGATCTGTAATTTTCTCCATTAATAGATGATCTTTAAGTACCATTCCGTTAGAGAGGGTAGAGAATGTGATTTCTAATGATTTGCTAGTACCATCTGGACTGCTGTCAGCAAGCTATGTATTAACTCCCATCTGACCTTTAGGATCAAGGGATCACTTTTGTGATGCACAAGGAATAATTCAGGCTTTAACACTATTGAATGTCCAGGTGTTTGTGAAATGTGTTGACGGATCTTGTTCCAGAATTCTTGTAGGCAAGGGCATGTCCACCAGCAGTGAACCAAAGTACCAACTTCTCCACAACCTTTCCATTCCATTTTCAAAGAGCTATTTTCATGCTGTTCCATGTTTTTACATTCCTTAAATTAGGGGTGTAAAACATAAAGCCCAGCCCATCCAGGGCTCTAACCTGGTCTGCGAGCAACTGGTGCGATGGAGGGAACAGGAGGCTGCTGTGGAGGGGGGGAGTGGGCGGAGCCACTCCAATTGTAGTTTCAGTAAGGCAGAACAACCTTGTCTGCAGCAGTCAAGCAGACACTCTTTGCTTCAGTGGCAACCAATGTTCCCTCTAAGCCGTGGAGTCTTGTGAGCAAAAATCGCACTTTGTGAGCTCCGGGCATTAAAGTTGTGAGCGAGCCATTTGGCTACTGCATCAATCAGTTTGCTCTGGAGCCCTCCTTCCTGAGCAAAGACAAGAATGTGTGAGCCAGAGGCTAAAAACCTGTGAGCTAGCTCACACTGACTCAGCTTAGAGGGAACACTGGTGGCAACCTCACTTGTAAGTTGGGAGCTGCCACAGCTGCATTCATGCTGGCTCAGGATTCCAAGGTGAGGTCGTACGACTCTCTGCTTATCCTGCAGTTCCAGGGCTGCTGTCCCAGACGACTGTGGAGATCAGCGTTTGCGCATGGGGGGGGGGGCAGAGACAATCCTTTGCTGGGGCCTGCTGGCAGCCAGCACCGCTGCCATACTCACACTCTCCCATGTGGCAGTTGTGCTTTGGCCAATGGAGGGTGTTCTTTGTCAGTTTCCTCCACACATCTGGGACCTAGTCCTGCCACTGAGCAAGTGACTCAGTGGCCAAGCCTCCCCCCATGGAACACCCAGCAGACTTCAGCTGTAGACAGTTGCCAGTTTGGGGGGAGGGGTAGAGCTGGCGATCTCCGGCTATGCTGGTCACTTGGTGGCCTGGAGCCTCTGCCACATACATGGCCTTGTGCGTGTGGTGCCTAATCCCCTGTCAGGTGATCTGGCAGCCTTTGGCCTGGGATGGCTGCCACTGCATTGGAGTGGCACAGCTTGCCGATGATCTCTGGCTTGAACCCCCCAGTGTCACCCCACCATGAATTGCCTGATGGTCTTGGCTGGAGGTGGCCGCTGCTACATGGCCGTCCCTAACTTATCAGGCTTTGTTTGGCCTGCATCCCACTGTGCACATGGCTTTGCACCTGAGTCACTGCCCCCTGCTTCCGCAGCCAGAGAAATTAGTTCAACTTGTCTTCCCAGGCCACTTCCATGGTGGCTCAGGAGCAGGGGGGAAGTCGCAACACCCAGCCACTTCGTGTTTTTACTGTGGGGCCCAATCTCACACAATTGGTGCTGAGAGCAGGCTGGGGAAGAGGTGTTGCACCGCTGCCTCTCCAGTTTTCCCATGTGGGTTTTCCTCTGTACACACACACTCAGCCCATGGGGACTTGCAGTGAGGACACCCCAACTCAGAGCTTGGCAGCTGCTGTTCTTTCTCTTAAATGTCTCTTAAATTTGTCAATATCGTTTTTGGGTTGCAGCTCACAGAACTAAATATTCCAGTATACTTGGAATAGATTACTGTAGATTTGGCTGTGTTTTAGTGATTACAGGGCAGCTACGATAGTTACATTTCTTATGTCCAGCAAGAGTATCTAATCAGTGCAATTAATTCTATGTTTAACTGTATGTTTTCCCCAATTTGTGAAAGAGCCTCAATGTAACACATTAAATAGTATGTTATGTTTATATTTGCAGTACATGGCATTGTACCTGAGCCTCAAAATGTAAGAGTTCATTCAGTTACTTTTAACAGCACTCTCCAGTGGGATCCACTTGCTTTTCACAAAGAGAATGTGACTTATACAGTTCAGTATGAAAGGTAAGTATATAACAAATGGTTTACATAGAAGATACTTTGAAAATTACAACTTGTACCTCTGTTTTGGCTGCTGCAAGTAAAGCATCCTCTGTGTTATGGAACTGGTAAATTTTTTACGACTGAAAACAGGTTTGTTTTACTATCAAGACGGATGCATTGATTTACATGCACAGAGAATGTCACATGATGTTCCAGTGATATTGGCTGCAATCCTAAGAGCACTTGCCCCATTGAAACAAAATGGGACTTACTTCCAAGTAGACTGGCTTAGGATAGTTCCCTCTGTACTTACATTCCTAATAGCTTTTTTTCTTCAAAAAAAATCCAGTGAAAATGTTTGTGTTTGCCATAAATTAACCATCCCCCCTGACACACAGAAGCCCCACTTTCTACATCACTAATGTAAAAGACAGAGTGGCAGTTGCTATGGATTGTAGCAAATACTTACACTGGTTTTGTGGAGAACCAAAATGACGTGTGTCTAAGAAAAACTGCCTTGATATGTGTTCAATTTATAGACACCAAAGAGTAGATGAAAGGGGGGGGACAAAAAAATCCTTGCATTATTCCGAGAGTGCACCTTTAAGCAATTTTTTTGGGTGGCAGTGAAATGATGATATTAACAAATATCTTGTTTATTGAGGGTGTTCTTGATGTCCTTCCTCCTTGAGCATAAGTGTGACTCTGGGTTGGAGGCAAGAGCAACTTTAATCCTCCACTCACTCTTCTCTATTCAGTCTAGTTTACCATGGCTTTTACAAGCATTGAGGTCCCCTGGAAATTCCTTTCATTGGGAGTGGTTCATCATTGTTTAAAGTCCTTTGGAGTGGTTGAACAGGGAGATGTTTATTCTGGCAAGAATGAGAAACTGTTCCCTGAAAGAAGCTGCAGGTGGTTGTTGCCTTCCACTGGAAGGATGATTTAGAATAATAATGTGTTATGCAAACCTGGGGTGTTTTTCAGGTTTGTAGAAAGATCTGGCTTGTCTATTCACAGATCCAATCTCTGATTTACGTATCCTCAGATTTGACCAGGTTAAGAATTAGATACATGGATGGGCAGAGCTCCTATTCAGTGGACAAAGTATGTAAGACCTGGTGTTCTAGAAAACAGAGTAGGTCAGAGGCTTTAGGGAATCCCAGCTTTGAAAAGACTTGCTTACCATGGTCCAGAGCAATATTCTGTACAAGTCGTCTTTCACCTTATGTTGCTTCATTGTATTGATTTGTCACCTTTCCAGAGTTTATGCTGCAAAAGATCCATTGTCTTAACTTGTCTGACTCAAAACAATGAGTTGATTTTAAGATATATATACCCCAACATCCTAAAATAGAACCTGGCTAACAATATTTTTTTAAAAAAATCATGTAATTTGTGGAATGTGCGACCCTCCATTACCACCACCACGTATAACTTAAATAAAATCAAGACACATTTTCAGTGATGTATTTCAAATTCTTTTTTGGGGGGGGGAAGCATCTCTCCTTATATATTATTTTATTTTATATAAAAGAGTTTTCGTGTAAGACATTCCACATGCCTCCCCAGCCTTTGGAGCCCTGGCCTGTCATTCAGGAGGGGGGCCAATCCTCTGGCCGCATTGCCTCCATCCATCACCTCAGTCCCGCCCGCAGACCTGCTGGGCATCCTCTTGCCCTCAGTCTGCGGGGAGCCGCCGGGCGGGATGGACACTTCGGCGGTCGCACGCATCCAAGCCCCGTGCCAATCCTGCCATCCTCTTGCCATTCATCATTAGGCCACACCAACTCCACTTGCCTGGATGCCCTGCCACTGGGCGTGGAGGCAGTGGTGGCCACTTCTGTCACCCCTCCACCCTGGAGTCTGCAGCGGGGGGAGGAGATGGGGACCGGAGGCCGATCCTCCCGCCACCGTGCCCATCGTCGCCGCCCAAAGCCCACTTCACCTTGCTGCCAACCCTGCGGCTGCATGGGGTCTAGTGCCCCGCTCGCCCACAGAGTGCTTGATGTGGCCCCAATGCTGCCACCGGCCGCCCGGCCATGGAGACAGTGCCGACCCAGCACCCCTCAAGCCTGCGGTCTCACCAGCGGGAGATGATGCCACGCCGGCCCTCATTCCCCTCGCAGACAACATGCGGACCAACCCCACATCAGGCAGAGGGCCCTCATGCTGTGGCCGCTCCTCCCGCTGCACTGGCCCCCACATCCCAGGGCCAATGCATGTCGCTGGCCTGTGGTCCGGTCGCCGCCATGCCACCAGGGTGGCCTGCGGTGGTGCCAGCTCAGAGGCCACTGCCTGTGCCCACACTGGGACACTGTCACTGCCTGTGCTGTCGCCACGGGGTCACCAGCACAGCCCGGCCGGGGCCGCAGGGAGCTCTCATGTCCTAGCGCTCATTGTCTTGATCCTACAACGGACCTTGATCCTACTTGTTTTATATTGTCTTTTAAAGCCTGTTAGCATGTTCTCTGTCAGGCCTCCCTGATTATGAAAAGAACTGGTTGCCATCACAAAAAAGGGTGTGTTACACTCTTACAGGCATTACAGTAGTTAAAACTTAGAAGACTTGCTAGTTCAGTTCTGTATCACAAAGAAAAAGCAAACCTATAGAATGAAAAGTATTTTTTGTAATATGTCTACATTCTAATTTATTTAAATTATTCTAAAAGTGCAGTGATAAGCATGAGAAGTAGATGAATACTGAGATTTAGTACCTACCATGAAAAAATCTCTTTAACATTCCTTTTTACAGACATTCTGGTGGATTCACTGATCTGTGCACAAGAATTGCTTTCACAGAGTGCAGTATATCAAGTATACCCCTACATGGTAATTATACTGTAAGAGTTAGAACTGAATCTGAGAAGGAACAGTCAAACTGGAAAAGTATCACCTTCACACCAATAGATAGTAAGTCCTTTTGTAATTCCACTGGTAGACACTGTGTGGTTTTGTCCTGTCTGACTTAACTGTGGGGCACTCCAGTGGTAGGGATGAAAATTTTGTTTAATGAAACAACTCTTTGTGTGTGAAGTGCAGTCAGGTTGCTTTTGATTTATGGCAACTCTATGAATTAACATTCTCCAAAGCATCCTCTCGTTAGCAGCCAGTCTCAAGTCTTTCAGATTGAGGGCCATGGCTTCTTTTTTTGAGTCAATCCATCTCATGTTGGGTCTTCCTCTTTTCCTGCTTGTCTTTTGCCTAGCATTATTCTCTTTTCCAGTGACTCTTGTCTTCTCATAATGTGACCAAAGTACAATAGCCTCAGTTTAGTCATTTTAGTTTCCAGGAAGAGTTCACGCTTGATTTGATTTAGGACCCACTTATTTGTCTTTTTGGCAATCTATGATGTCTGTAAAACTCTCCTCCAACACCACATTTCAAAGGAATCTACTTTCAGCCAGTTTGTTGTAGTGGTTAAGAGTGCTGGTTTGGGCTGAAAGCTATAGGTGAAATCAAATGGTGTTCTGCTGTTATCATTTTTGGGTCTGTTGTCATGAGTCACACCTGCACAATTTACAATAGGCATTTTGGGGATTACAGTGCCCACCCAATAACATAAAGAAACTAATGAACTGATAATCCCAGACTGGTTGTCAGAAATAACCTACTAAAAGACACGCCCAGTATCATAAGGAAACATGACATAACATCAAAAATGCATGGTTTCTTTGTTCTCTCAAAGTTAGATTCTGGGAAGGAGAGAGCAATGTTTCCCCCCAAACCAATATTATGTAAGTACACACACATGAGAGAGAAAATACAAACCAAGTAAGACAATTCTAGTGAATGGAGGGGGGGGGGTAACCTTGATTTATACATCTATCCATACCAAAATCTGCACTAATCATTGTTTGGGCAAATGTGCCCCCATTGCACATTGGCTAAGACTGCCCCTGCTCACACCTAAATTATATATGATGGATTCATTTTCAGTATATAAAGGGGTGTTGCTTTGCCATTTGAGGAGAGGAGGACATCCTGAAGCTCAGGCAGGAAAAGAACTTGGGGGGGGTAGAAAGAGTGGCCTGATATCCTACCTCCAGGGATTATGGGAGAGGGAGTACCCCAGTTTCTGGATATCCTCCTCTACCTCAAATAGAAGTAACCTTCATGGTAAGTCCATGGTAAGTTTTCTCATCCCCCCCAAAATCACCTGATTAATATGAAGTGCTGCATGTGTAAATGACTCCAAAGGCAATATGAAAAATACAAGTTGAATCTTGTTTTGTTCCCTCCCACTTAGCTGTTATTGGACCCCCTGAAGTACTTGTTGAACCAAGACCCAGGGCTTTGTATGTAGAAGCCAGAGGTCCTTTTTTTCAACAGAATGGTGACCGTTGGCATATACAGGACTTTTATGGTAATGTGGTTTACAGCGTGCTAATCTGGAAGAAAGACTATGGTGAACAGGTAAGGCTTGCTGGCAGCTGTGATTGTAGCTTCTGTTGCGGGGAGGTTGGAGGTGCCCTTCTACATTCAAAAGTATAGAAAAACTCCACTCATTCAAAATTATAGAAAAACTCACCCCACCTTCTCATCCAATGAACTTTAACTTAAAGATTAAATTTCTTCTTTAAAGAGCCACATCTAGTTCCATACTAAGCAGCATTTGGCCAAAGAGCCATAGGTTGCAGGCCTCTGGTGTAGTGAATAGGTGGCTGTATGGGCCAGGGAAATCTATGTTTCAATCTGGCGCAGCCACAAAGCTCATTGGCTGGCCTTGAGGCAATCATTCTCAGATTAATCTACTTCATAGTGGTATTGTAAGGATGTAATTGGATGGCCTCCCCCCCCCCTTCCAGTGCCATGAGCTCCTGGGAGGAATGGCTATAAATGTGATCAAGTATCTCAGTTTGACAATAATAATCCAAAGTGGGGCTTGACAAGAGCAGACGAATGTGGAGGCTCTCCGCAACCTTCTGCTATTCTTAAAGCTTTTTCTGACAATTCCAGCAGTCAAAAGTGATTCCCCGTAAACAGAGCCTTTGTAAGGAATCATCAACCAAAGTGAGGGGGTGGCAGTCCCCCTTTAGCAGTACAGGTTGCTCCTAAAGCGGGAAGCCTTCAGGATGCCCAGCGTGACGAGATTTTCACCTGCACGAGCAGTAGGAAAGCCCAGCAGAGCCAGAGGAGTCTACGTTTTAGCAACTCAAAAGAAGAAATATACAATAAACAAAGCTAAGTATTGTTACTCAATATCACCTCTAGAAAAGGATGGGGATAATAGGCGGGAAGCCAAAAAGGGGGAAACGCAGGGGAAAACAAAAGAACATCTGGTAAGCATATGAGCAGGTGTTCGATATAGCGGCTAACAAAATAAAAACACAGATAGACCCTACCTCTTTTGCTCATTGGATTAGGATGTGTTAAACCCTCCAGAAAGTAGAATTCAAAGACTACATAATTTTCTTTTGTTTTCCATTTTTCTTCTCATCTTAAGCTGCCCCTTTAACACAGACCACAGCTTCGGTGGGGGTGACACAGCACTTTGCCCTTACTGAGGAAAAAACGGAAACAAGGAGGTGGGCAGCAAGTCGACGGGGAATGATGTGGTGGTCCAGAGAGAGGAAGGAGTGACAGAGTACCGTAATCTCGTGAAGAGAGGCACAAGTGAAAAGAAGAAGAATGGAGGGAACAAGATTCAATAACGTGACGGAAAAGGAAGAAGGAAGGATGTTTAAAGGAGACTATTTTGAATGAACTAAAATGAATTCAAATGAAACAATATAGGTCATAGAAACAAAATGAAACAATATAGGGAAATATAGTAGAAAATTTGTAAGAGAAAATAGAGTACCACCTTGAAACTAAGCTGCTCATTAGTAGACGGGGAAATTGGACTATATGCCAGAATTTTTAATGTGTAACTAATTAATTGAAATAAGGAACAAAATACATGGCTTCAGGATCTAGTAGTTCTAGAAAAGGTTCCATTCCATCCCCGGGACAAACTGGAATATTAAGCCATTTAAAAATGAGTGTCGCGCAGATGACAATAAAAGATCTGAAATGTTTTATTCAAGAATGTGTAACACAGGCAATGCAAACAATGCAACAAAATATGAAAGCTATTCTACCAGCATTAATTAAAAAAGAAATGGAACCCATTCAGGAGAAAATGGATAAAATATCAAATTAAATAAGGACTGATACGGAAGATATTAAAAACAGATATCTGAAAATAAAATGGAAATAGCAAAAACCACAACAGCCTCAAACAAATTATAGAAGATAAAGTCCAGGATTTAAATCAGGAAATACAAGACGTAAAAATAAAAAATGATAACATTGAAGAGACACTAATCCATCTAGAAATGGAGAAAGCTGTGCTAATAGTAAGGTGTCAAAATGTAATAGAAGACATAGACAAAAATTTCAAAGAAGAAATGGCCCAGAATTTGGCAGAGCAGTTCAAGGTAGGAACAAAAGAAGAGGTGTTGAGTGAAATAGATGCCATTTATCGAAGAAATACAGCTTATGCAAAAAGAAACAAAATACCAAGAGAGGTGCATATAAAGTTTTTAAAAAAAGAAATGAGAGATAAAATTCTTAAGGCATCACATGAGGAAAAGATAATAATAAAAGGTGAAGCAGTTATGTTGCTAAAAGAAGTGCATTGGAGGGTGAGGGATAAAAGACGAAATTATACAGTTTTGACCAAACTCTTGAGAGCAAATGAAATAACTTATAGATGGTTAATACCAGAAGGCATATTATTATACTACAAAAATAAAAGGCAAAGATTAGATTCAGTGTTCAAGGCGGAAATTTTTTTGGAAAGATACGGAGAAGACCTGGGCTACCAGAAAGAAGAAGAAGGAGAAGATAAGGCAGAGACAAGAGAGGAAAACGTGGTTCAAGAAAAAGATAGAACAAAAAAAATGTGGAAAAAAGGAAAAAGAGGCATGGGAAAAACACAATCCCAAATACTAACTAGGTACCAATACAAAAATAGATTCGGAGATAACAAGAACAAAAAGGATGGGAACTAAAAGTCTGAAGATTCTCTACATAAATATAAACGGACTTAATAGCCAACGAAAATGAAGAAGAATTTTCCAACAAATTTCAAAACTACAACCTGATATAATATGTCTTCAAGAAACCCATATCAGAAAAGAAGATACACAATATTTAACATTTTTAAAAATAGGTGAATCATATTGGTGGATTTAAAAAAGAAAAGAGGAGTAGTTACTTATATTAAGGAGTATTTACAACTGGAATTATTTTATAGTTCACAAGATGGTAGGATAATAGGCAATAAAGTAAGAAGAAATGGGAACGAACTGCTTATTTTAAATGTATATACTCCAAATCAGAATCAAGAAAAATTATTTATAGAAGTACATAAAGTACTTACTAGGAAAAACTTTGATGATATCTGTATCTTGGGAGACTTCAATGCAGTGTTTGATCTGAAAATAGATAGAGAAAACCAGAGAAAGAAAAAACTAGGCCAAACTTTACCAAAGAGTTTTTTACAAATGGCAGAAGAATATAATATGGTTGATACTTGGAGGACCAGATACAAGCATTCGTGGATGACCTTGTCTTTATAATAGAAGATCCATTAACGTCTATCCCTCATCTATTGGAAGAAATTCAATCTTTTGGTGAAGTTGCTGGCTTAAAAATAAACTTTTAAAAGATGAAAATTTTAACCAAAAACTGTACACAAGAAAAAATACAGGATATTTTAGATACTACAAAATTTGAGGTCAGGAAGAAAGTCCATTACTTTGGAATTTATATGACGAACAGAAACAGTGCATTAGTGGAAAACAACTATAAAAAACTATTAGAAGAAATTAAAAAGGATCTTTTAAAATGGAAAGACTTACAACGTTCATTACTGGGAAGAATAGCAACCATTAAAATGAACATACTTCCACAGGAATTTATATGACGAATAGAAACAGTACATTAGTGGAAAACAATTATAAAAAACTATTAGAAGAAATTAAAAAGGATCTTTTAAAATGGAAAGACTTACAACGTTCATTACTGGGAAGAATAGCAACCATTAAAATGAACATACTTCCACATTTTTTGTTTCTTGCACAAAATCTTCCAATTCTGAAGAAAACACAATATTTTATTGACCTTGACAAAATTATCAGACATTTCATTTGGTATCCTAAAAAAGCGCGAATCAAATGGAAAGTGTTACAAGATAAGAAGGAAAGAGGTGGATTCGGTTTACCTAATTGGAATCTCTACTATCAGGCAGCAGCTGCAGTTTGGATTAAAAATTGGATAACACTAGAAGATTTAAGAACAATAAATTTAGAAGGACATGATTTGAATATGGGCTGGCCTTTCATTCAGTTTTTTTGCGCCGTAGCTCCAATTTTACACTATATGGATTTGTATTTTCCAATCTATATTTAATTTGATCTCCTATTGTATGTGTATATGTATGCCAATAAAGGCTTGTCAAATGTAAATATGGGCTGGCATGCCTATGTTTGGTATGACAAGGATAAAATCCATACAAACTTTCATCATCATATTGTAAGGGGAGCATTGATAAAAAGTTGGAGGAAGTTAAAAGAAAAATATTACGTGAAAACGTCAAAATGGGTATCTCCACTGGAAGCATTTATAAAACCCACGCTATTAACGGGAAAAAAGAGAGAGCCCTATGACACATTATTAAACAAAAATAATAGTCTAAAGACTACAGAAGACTTAC
Organism: Gekko japonicus; assembly: GCF_001447785.1. Classification (NCBI taxonomy): domain Eukaryota; kingdom Metazoa; phylum Chordata; class Lepidosauria; order Squamata; family Gekkonidae; genus Gekko; species Gekko japonicus. The sequence continues at coordinate 219,736 of NW_015165894.1, forward strand.
AGATACATAATATAAATTTGATGTGGTGGGAAAGTATACAATTGAACTCCAGATATACTAATGATAATAAGATTGGCTTCTATAGTAATAAAAACGAATTGGAAAAAAATTGGCTTTCATCCAACGATAAAATGATTCAAAAGATTTATAATTACTTATTGGAGGATTATATGCGGGATGAGACAGTTAAAACCTCAATGATATCTTGGATGCCAGACATAGGATACAATATTGAAATTGATGAGTGGGCTAAAATATGGAAAATAAGTAAGTTTCTTAGAGCAACATCATTTAAAGAAAATATACATAAAATCTTCCATAGGTGGTACTGGTCGCCAGATAGAATTGCTAAATGCTCAGTTAAAGCATCTAAGAACTGTTGGAAATGTAAAGTTAATGTTGGCACTTTTTTCATATGTGGTGGAGGTGCAGTAAAATAAACAAATTTTGGTTGAGTATCAATAAGATAATAGTGGAAATTCTAAATGATATTTACTTGTTGCCGTATATATTAACCTCAGCTAGGATCTTGATAGCTAAATATTGGAAATCGGATAATCTACTCTCGAAAGAGTTAGTGAAAAAATTGTTAGAGGTCGCTGAAAGGGACAGACTAAATATGTTAATTCATGGAAAAGATTAAACTATATTCCAAAACGATGGTCAAGAGGTTATAGTTGGATAGAGAATGAATGATGTATTAGACTCCAAATAATATAAAGAATTTAAGCACTGTATTATCGATTGTAATACTGGAAAATTTTATAAATAAACGTGTAAAAAATAATAATAATAATCCAAAGTGATTAATATACACAAGGTCTTGCTGAGAGATGCAAGATCTAGGGTTTGACTGACTAGCATTTACAAATTATCTAATGATAGTAGAGGCTGTGTGTGCAATTATTTTGCAGGTGCAATTATTTACTGAGGGTTTCTATTTTTAAAATGCAAATTTCTGGATCATACATGACTTCACATGAAAAACTTGGGTTTTCCTTTCAGTCATAGAGTTGCTGGGTAGCCTCAAGAAATAAAGCTGTGATTGCAATGTTGGCCACATGTAGGTTAGGTTTTTGGACTAGAATCAGATAGGTGGCATTGAACTTTCAGGGGACTTATGATTCTGTACTGTTAGGGTCTAAAAGAGGTCGGGGTACTCTTCCATTTGCTTTTTGACCACAGGAGTTGCAAGATGTGGCACAAAGCAAAGAGAGGTTTCAGTGGAAACAGGACAGGACCAGCTATTTCTACCCAGCTTTCCAGACATGAGATGGTAACTTAGATGAAGGAAAAGGGCACCCTGCTCAGTGGCTTGTTCTTTGTTCTTGTTCTGATCCTGCAAGAGAAATCAGTAGTACCTGTTGTTATAACAGAATGTCTGATACTGGTGCTTCCTAACTCCACCCATTATTTCTCCTTGTGCCAGAAATTATTTTATTTATGTTATTAAGATCATTTACAGTCTGCGTTTCTTGCTGAGGCTCAAGACAGATAACATAGTATAAGTAAAGTATTGTCAACAGGTGGGACATCCAATGAACAGTACAATACATTTTGGACTACAGAAATTAAAATAGAGCTGAAACAAAGCATAAGTATCCAAACATGATATGTGAAATGACATAGAAACTACATAGTCTGTAGCATACTTACAGTGACAGGCAACAGTACAGTAATACAGGCCACAGTGCCTATCACTTTATCAATGCAACTTTCTGGACCATTACAGTACAGTCCTATTTACCTGTGCAGACAAGCACTTTTGAAATAATTCTGTTTTGCATAGTTTGTGGAAAGCCAGGAGAGTGGGAGCCTTCCTAACCTCATCAGGAAGGCCATAAATAAATAAATCTATAAGGTGGAAGCCACAACAGGGAACGCAAGCGTATGGGCAGTTATCAGTTTTGCCCATTTGCAGGATGTAACCTGGAGAAGGCCCTGCTGATATGGGCAAAGTTGTAGCGGAGCACAGGGGACAGGCAGGCCTTGAGATAGGAGGGTCCAAGGCCATGAAGGGCTTTGTATGTGATAGTACACTGAATTGAGCTCGGTAATTGATGGGCAGCCAATGGAGTTACTGCAGAATTTTATTTCTTTATTTAAAACACTTGTTAGGTGCTTTTCTCCCTTGAGGAACTCAAGGTGGCTTACAATAGAAATAAAACATAAAACACAATAAAAACAGTTATAAAAGTCACATATTAAAAACTCCACGTAGGAGAATGGGAGTGATATGCATGCTCCAGATAGCTCTCAATAATAACACAGATGTGGTGTTTTGAACCAGCTGAAGTGATTTCAAAGGGAGACTCTATGTAGAGTGCATTACAATAGTCTAGTCTCGATGTTGTTATGGCGTGGATCCAGGCCGGCCAAGTTAAAGTAAGAGGCCATCTATTAGGCTATACTGAGTTGGAAGAAAGTATTTTTTGCAGCTGCATTAACTTCTCCAGCAGCAGTGCTGGATACAGTAAAAAAAAAAACCCCAGGCTCTCAGTTGAGCAGTGAGTGTTGGCTGAATCCCATCAAAAGTGGGAAGTGCAGTTTCCTTCCAGACATCCTCTTGCCCAACCAGCATCACTGACATCTTGTCTGGGTTCAGTTTCAATTTATTTGCTGTCAGCCATTTGACCACAGCAGTTAGGACTGCAGTATAAACTCTAATGTGTCAATTCACCCTTTGCATTCTTGTTCTACTAGATGAACATTGTGAATATAAAGTATGATTCGGAAAAACTGTCCAACCTGGATCCCTGGACAACATATTGCATTCAAGTTCGCGTATTTGTTCCTGAATCAAATAAAACAGGAGAGTGGAGCAAAATGTCCTGTATTTCAACAACTGATGACGGTAATATTTAAATAATTAAAAGTGTAATTCATGAAGGGAACTCTCGTAATTTTGTACACTTGTTTTTCCTTGCTCTCTTTTGAACAAAAGGCAGTATCATTGTTTGAAAACTAAAGTTTCTAAAAATCTTATGCATGTTTTATCAGAAATCACTCTTATGTTCTTATAATACGATGGCATGATCTACTGTACAGATAGATCCTGCAGGAGCAGCAAACAAACATGACTTTTGTCTACATTCAGGCAGAAGTCATTACCTAAAACCACCAGAGCCATCTCTGTTCCAGAGCCTGACCTGAAACCAGACTGAAAAGGGTCTAGAGCCCATGAGTTATCTAGGAAGATTCGGAGTAGAGGTCTCTCAATCACTTTGCCTAGAAAGGGTAGATTAGAAAATGGGCAATAATTAGCATCATTTTTGTCTAGGGATGGTTTTTTTAACTAGTGGACAGATAACCACCTGTTTGAGTGCTTGAGGGAACGTGTCTGTGACTGATTTATGATCATAATTAAGGGTTTTGTTTATGTGGTTCTTATATAATTTTAGCAGCCAGGATGGGCCAGGGTCCATTGCGTATGCGGTGCCCTTCACAGATCTCAAGATCCTGTTAATACTCATCTCAATAACTGGATCAAAATGGTCCGTAAGCAGATCAGAGAATACAGTAAACATTTCTTCTGCCAGGCCTGTCTTAGAGACAGCATCCAGATCAGAGTGTATTCATGTTATTTTATCAGCAAAGAAGCGTGAAAAGATGTCACAGCTAATTGTTTGTTCCTGAAAGAATAAAGATTCACATTTAGGAGTCTGCAGGTGACAAGATAACTTAAGCAGTTGGGAGTGTTGTGAGTTTTAAAATGTAATGGCTCAAGTGATTGAGCAAAGAAATTATCTTTTTTGCTGCAGAGTTGCTGTTTGAGAGCCTTCCATGATTGACACAAGAGTAAATGTTCTGAGGCCAGTGGGGCTACTCTCGTGTAAATCTCCATGTAAGGATTTTGCACTTTCCC